>NW_026067900.1:2028613-2140833 GCF_014885135.2 Alexandromys fortis
GAGAGGGGGGGTGAGAGGAGTGGGGGGAGGGGGAGAAGAGAGGGGGGAGGGGGAGAAGATTGGGGGGAGGGGGAGGGAAATGGGAGGCTGGGAGGAGGCGGAAACTTTTTTTTCTTATTCTCAATAAAAAAAAAAAAGAAAAAAAACTTGCCTTCTAGGCAAGGGCTTCAGCCTCCATTTCTGTACCCAGAGGCCACTTGGATAGGGCACACTCAGATGCTGGGCGCTTGCTTTACTAGGAGCTGCCACTCAGGTTCCTTGTGGCATTCAGGGGCAAGTCCACCATTAGTACACAGGCAGGGCATAACGTCTCTGGCTCATGGCTAAGGGCTCTCTGTATGGTCCAGGTTTGGCTTTCATGAGCCCAGGACCTGGGTCTGCAGCCCTCATCTTGAAGGTGAGTGAGCAAAGTCTGGCTAGGGATGGTTATGTAAGGATGCCATACTGTACAAATCCCTGGACTGATTCTGTCATGAGATGGTTGGTTAACACTATAAATGACCCCTAGACTCTAAAGGCATTTCAATGATAAAATAAATATTACAAAAAGAATTCGTGCACAGGCTCATTTGACAAGATTAACATTTTTGTGACCCAGAAACTGAACTTCAGTAGGCAGTAGATAAGGCTGTAGACTTGCTGGGCTCTGGGCCTTGAGAACAGGTAGCAGTGGTTTGAAGCATCTGTCTGATGTTAGGGTTCAAAAGGTCTGGATTCAGGACTGGACACAGGACCAAAAATAATGAGATGAAACTAACAACTGTTACACATGCCTGTCTCCATTCAGTGGCTGGAAGATTTTTTTTCAGTGTTTTATTCTGTGTGTGTGTGTCTATGTATGCATGTGTGCATGCACATGAGTATGCGAGTATAGATGCACATTTGGAGGCCAGAGGACAACTTGGGAAGTTGGTTCTCTCCTTTCACAGTGTTGCTTTGGAGAGTGCAACTCAGGTCATCAGGCTTTGGCAGCAAGTCCTTTTACCTACTGAGCCATCTTACATCTCTGGAGGTGGCTTTCCACTAATACTTTGAACTATGATGTGTTACGAGCTGGATGTCTGTGTGGAAGGAAAGAGCAGATGAAGCCGCCCCTCCAGTGCCTCAATTGGCTCCTGCTCAATGACTAGACCTGTGGTGACCTCAAGAACCCCTAGAATAAGACCGCCAAGCTACCATTATCAGATCTGACCCTGGGCTGCAGATGCTGAGGGAAGACACCAAACAACTCCAAAGAGAAGGATTGTAGGAGAATAGGTGCAGAGGGAACCAGAAAATACTCCAGGTGAATTCAGATCGCCCAAAGAAAGTCCCGAAGCATGAGGACTGGAAGAGGTTACCCACAACTACAGGAAAACAGCTAGTGAGCTAAAAGCAGTAGCATTTGCTCCTGCTGAGATGTAGATAACACCATCTTGGGGTTTTGGTTGCTGCAAAGCGACACATGGCTGTGGCAACTCTTATAAAGGACAGCATTTAATTTAGGCTGGCTTGCAGTTCACATGTCTAGTCCGTTGGTCAGCACGGTGGGAAACATGGCAGCGTGCGAGCAGATACGGTGCAGAGGAGCTGAGAGTTCTGCATCTGGATCTAAAGGCAGCAGGAAGAGAGAGACACTGGGCTGGCTTGAGCTTCTGAAACCTCAAAGCGCACCCCCACTGACACACTTCCTCCAACAAGGCTGCACATACTCTCACAAGGCCACACAACCTCATCCCTTCCAATAATGTCACTCCCTATGTGCCTATAGGTGACATTTCCCATCAAACCACCACACAGAGCAATCTGAAGATGGCTTTCAAATGAGCATGTCTGAAGGAACTGTACCCCAAATGGCAAGAAATCACAAAACAAAAACAGACACATAGAAATCAAGAGCATGTACATATGAAAATGGACTAATTGGCCCCAGACAAGGAAAAAATAATTTGGAATAAAAACTTGCCTTGCTTTGGAGGCAAGATTAACTCTGGGCTAGATAGGCCTAAAACAGCAGCAATGAATTTTGGGATATACCACTGATGACTTCACCCCAGGGGCTGCACAAAGACAACGAGATGAAAATAGACAAGTTAGCAGACATGGAAGACAGACTGAAGGATTCCAGCATACATCTAGCTGAACTGTCAGACGTAAGTAACTGGAAAACTGGGAAAAAAAAAATTTTTTTAAATCTCATAAAACCTGAGAAGATTATGAAATTGAAAGACAGACCCTGATTAGGCATATGATAAATGCTGGACAAGAATATGCCTTCCATAATGCCAAGTGCATAGAAACTCCGGAAAAAGCCCTAGTCTGTCCTTCCTCTCTGCCTCCCTCCCTCCCTCTGACTCATCAGCATGGATAGGGTGTTACTTCTGTCAGGTGTTCTGTCACTTTATTGCCAGAATTCCAGAGAGAAACTCAGAGCCTCCTCCTGTTCAAGGACTCATTATACTTGAGTCCCTTAATGGAAGGACTCCCCCAGCCCTGGGGAGAAGGGGCCCATGAGGAGGGCCCCACCTTTCCCAGCAGCTTTGCTGGGGGAGGGCTTCATAGCCCTTCTGTTCTTTCATCTGTCCCTGATGGATGACAACCCAGGCCACTTACGTGTTTTCACAGATGTGTTATTATTGGGGTGCTCTTTGATACATGGAGATGAAAGATGCTGGATTAACTCAAAGCTTTATCATTTATTTATTTATTTATTTTCTACTATTATTAATAGTTAAATTGCCAAGCACACTCTGACAGCCCCGTCAGAAGTCCTGCGATGCGTCCTCTTTCCTGCAAGAGTAAACACTGCCTTCAGAGGCTTGACTACTGTTTTATTTATTTTTTTCTTTCTTAGCACTGAAAAATGACTTGAAATCACAGTATTTAGGTTGATGATATTTTTGATGTACTCGCTCCTTTAAAGCTCCTTTGTACTCCCTGTTCCGCGGGAACGACAGGCAGGCAGGAAGGAGTTGAGGGGCCAGCCTGACCTTGGCCTTGGAGACTGGCTGGTGCCTGCACAGGGGTGGCTGTTCGGACAACAAGGTGTCATCAGGGTTTCCTCACCTGTGTCGGAAGTGCACACAGGGGCTCTGGTCTGGAAGTCCTGACTGTCACCCTCTCCCAAGTCATTTCTATACATGGAATGGAGTTGCTGTCTCTAAATCACAAGCTCCTTGACTAAGCTGGTGTAGGATTGTGTACCACCATTTTTTGTTCTTGGGATGGAAAAGAACAACTTCAAAGCAAAGCAAATTCACATTTAAGACTCATTCATCTCAGCTCCCGCCCTCAAGCCCCAGGAGAGATGTTGACGTCATTGTCACAGGCTGTACAATTTACAAGGGAGGCCAAATGTCTTTTTGGTACAGGCTTCACCCTGGATGCAGAAATTGTACATGATCAAAGGCAAGTTGAGGATTCTCTTAAAGGAAAATTGACTGGAATATTCCATTCAGATTGCAATTTACCATGATAACTAGAACACAGCAGCAAAACAAGTCACAGGTGCCTAATCTGAACTGGTCTGAGTAAGACCTTCCTTAACAAGTCTTGTTTATGAAGGAACTGGGAGAAAATTCAGATGAAGATTGGTAGAGTATGAAATTAAAGCAATAAGATAAATGGCCGATCCAATAAAATTCTTCGCTCCCCGATTGTAACCCGAATCTCACATCCTATCCACAGCAGAAACTTTCCTAAGAGAAAGTTTGTTTTGGAGCGAAATCCTGATTAGGCTTTTGGGTTGCTTACGAATCCAGTTAATGATGCGGAGTGAGTCATGTGAACACGGTGGAAAGAATTGAATTTGGGGAGGTTTGGAGTGAAGCCAGAGTCAGCAGAGACAGTAAAATTACACCTCATATCCACATGGGACATGGAAGGGAAATTATCTCTAGAGTCATCGCTGTAGAAAGTAGTTGATCAGTCGTTTCAGAGAAAAGACAACGACGACTTGTAGTTACGTGTAAAATAAACGGGATTTCCTGAGCTAGAAGAATTTTTAAGTTACAAGATACCATCAGTATGGAGCTGTGGAGGAGGAGGAGGAGCTGGAGAGATTGCTCAGTGGTTAAGAGCGCTTAGTGCTCTGCAGAAGCTCAGTCTAAACAGCATCCGCTCTGTCACCATCGTTACTGACTTCTCTGACCCCTGAGGTGTCATACCTGAGTCCCCTAGTGATGACCCAGGAGTTTTCTAGAGCTAGACCCATCTCTGATGGGATGTCAGATGCTTGATGTCCTAGGTTCAGGCTCTTAGACAACTTCGTTAACCTCAGCTTCCACATCAGAAAGATGAACTAATGGGGCTGGAGAGATGGCTCAGCACTTAAGATCCTGCTGAGGCCCATGCTGGGAGGCTCACAACTGCCTGGAACTCTAGCTCCAGAGGCTCGGGGGCCTTTTCTGGATTCTTTGGGCACCTGTGTATACACCATTTCCCAGTGTTTGGATGGAATGTTCTGGAGATGTCTCTTAGGATGTCGTTCAACTGCAGTGTTTCTCCGTTTAGGTTTTGTTCAGATGACTTGTTTATTGGTGAGCGTGGAAAATTGAAGCAACTCACTACCACTGTGTTGTGGACAGTCTGTAGTTTTATATCTAATAGTAGGTCATTTATGAAATTGGGTGCAACTGTGTTTGATACATCTATGTTTAGAATTCCAATATTGTCTTGGTAGATCTTTCTTTTAAAATTATGAAATGTTGGTAAAGGAAACAGAAGAAAACACAAATAAATGGGAAGGTGCTCCATGTTCATGGACTAGAGGAACTAATTATTCAATGCCTGTACTATCCAATGTGATCCACAGATATAATGCAATCACTCTTAAATTATTTTCCTTATATTATTTGCAAATTTTAATTAAAACACAAATATAACTTACCCTTTGTTTTCCTCCCTCTACTTCTCTTAAGTCCACCCCTGCCCCAATAATGTCCTTTTATCCTTTAACTATTACTGTTTTGTATATGTGTAAGTATAATTGAATACATATATAAATAAAATTTGCTGATTCTGTTTTAGAGTTGACCACCTGACATTAGATAACCAGCTAGATGGCTTATTGCTGGAGAAGACTAACTTTTCCTTCTCAGTAGTTATTAATTGCTTACAGTTCATTCAGAGTTACGGGCACTGTGAGATTTCTCCCATCTATGATGGCTTGTCTCTTTATATTGTCATCATTCAGGCATTGTCTAGGCAGCCATCTTGGTGAGGCATCATGAATGTAGCTCCCTTGTCACACCTAAAAGACACAATTTCATGGCTTCCAAGTCCTATGGCTATGCCCCTCTTCTTTCTGCCCCTCTTCTATGATGTTCCCTGAGTCTTAGGTATAGATGTTCCATTGTGAATGTACGTGCTGGGGCTAGCATCTCATGGTCACTTGTTCTCTGCATTGAGACTACATATGACTCTGTTATGGTCTCCTTCTGCTTCACAGAAGGTGTCTTTGATGAGAGTTATACTTACCTGTGGTTACAAAGATGAGTGCGTAGAGAGCAGTGAGGAATGACGTAGGAATGGTTTAGAAAATGGGGGTAGGAAATGTTCTTCTAAGATTCATGACTTCACTGGGCATGGACAGTTGGCTAGCTTCCACAGAAACAGGAATAACAACCCTAAAAACCATTTGGGACTCCAAAAGAACCCAAATAACCAAAGAAACCTTGATCAAATGAGAAAAGCTGCAGGTATCATATGATCTGATTTCAAAATTTACTGAAAAGCAGCAAGGATAAAACCATCATGGCACCAACATAAAACAGATCTCTGCACTAGCAGAACAGATTAGAGAGCTATGTAATAACCCCGTGCGTTTATGGCCAACCAACTGTTCATTGGCAAAGGCTGTTGTAGTAGGAGTGGCCGGGCTGCGTCCCTGGCACCCGGCCACCCCAGCTCCCGCACAGCTAGCTTTATACCCGAGATAATTACACGGAAACTGTATTCTTTTAAACTCTGCCTGGCCCATTAGTTCCAGCCTCTTATTGGCTAGCTCTTACATATTGACCTAACCCATTTTTAATAATCTGTGTAGCCCACGAGGTGGCTTACCAGGGAAGATTTTAACCTGCGGCTGTGTCGGGAGTGAGAATCATGGTGACTCCCTGACTCAGCTTCTTTCTCCCAGCATTCTGTTCTGTTTACTCCACCCACCTAAGAGTTGGCCTATCAAGGGGCCTAGGCAGTTTCTTTATTAATAAGAAATCACTCCCACATCAAAAGGCAGCAAGAACATACGATTAGGAAAGGATGGTGATTTCCTAAACAACACTGGAAAAATTGTGTAGCCACTTGTCCAAGAATAAAAGCAGACCTTATAGCACTCTACTCGTCAGAATGAAATATAAAACTCTAAAGTTCTAGAAAAAAGTAGAGACATCCATTTTAACATTGATCTGGGCAAGCGTTATTTGGAAATGACTTTAAATGTTCTCTTAACAAACAACAATGAGCGTCTGAAGCAAAATGGATGCATTAGTTACCTTGATGTGGTCATTTCACAATGTCTGTATGGATACGCACATGTGTGTATGTGCATATGTATGTATGTGTACATATGTATAACTTTTGTCAACTAAAAATAAGTTAAGCAGGACTGGAGAGATGTCTCAGCAGTTAAGAGCACACACTGCCATGGCAGAAGACCCAAGTTTGGCTCCCGGTACCCAGGTAGGGCAGCTCACAACCACTCATAAATTAATTTCATGATATTCATCACCTCTTCTGACTTTTATGGATACCTGCACACACATGCACACCCCCCCACATATATATACATAACCAACTAAAACTAAGATAAACAAATCTTTAGAGCAACGGGAAAAAAGGGCTAAGAAAATGACTCAGTGGTTCAAAGTGCTTGCTCCCTGAGCCTGACAAATTGCGTCTGGTTCCTGGACCACGTAGTAGAAGGAAAGGACGGCCTCTTGAAAGCTGTGCTCTGACCTCCACACATGTAGTGTGTACGGCACATGCATGTCCATACTCACACATATAGCTCTCCCACATACAATAATAAACAAAACAATTTGAAGTTGAAAAATATGAAAAGCAAAGTCCCTGAGACACCCCGTGCATAATAACCAGTGTAAAGATCCCGGCACATATCCTTCCTGTGTCTGTCTGCATGTGAATGTAGACATTTTAAACTGTAGTTGGGGCCATGCTGCATGTCCAGCTTTTCTTACTATAAAAACCACAGTGTAACTTTCTCAGACCCTCTTATGTAGTTTTCTGTACTAAATTCCCAGTCTTTTAGAGTGAATACTGCAGACTCCTTGACTCTCTCTGGATGCAGAGTTGGGTTTTCTTCATAGAATATGCACATGTATGACTTTTATGAGCCACACTAAAGGATGATATCCAAACATTTCTATATAAGCACAAAGGATGTTTGGGGAATGGTCCCTCAAAGGCTGTGATGTAGGGAGGCAATTGAAAGACAAATTTTGGTTCTAGGAAGGGCAAGGAATTAAGCTTTTTGGTTGAGCTAAATGGATTCTATTTCCGGGCTGAGTGCTTGAGAGAATGTTTATTAAGCACCTGGAGAAATGGAAATTAATATGAATGTCTATTAGCCTCTAAAGCCCATGGAAGGACGAGGCTGAGCCATGGCAGCAGAGAAGAAGAGAGAGCCATGATAATGGAGGACTCGGCATGTGTGGGGACTTTCAATGAAGACAGAGACTCGCGGTGTAATTAAATCAAGTCCTTGGACAGCCGAGCGACAGGCTGCTAATGCGCCACAGAAGAGGCTGAAGACACTTTTGAGAATGGAGATTTGGTTTCAGTGTCTGTGGAAGCCAAGCCGATCCTGTGGCCCAGCATCTCAAAGAATGCGTGTGCTAATTAGTGACGTTCCTGATACAGAGGGGTTTGGTTCCACAGATTTGCCTATGGTAATGGCATGCAGATGGTCATTCATTTATTTAGAAATGCCATCATTTTATCAAAGGAGAAGATGAATCAGTGAGCCTAGTCTAGATGCTGGGTAAAGTCTGTGTGTGTGTGTGTGTATGGGTGTGTGTGTGTATGCATGCTTGTATGTGCGTGTATGGCTGTGTGTGCACTTGTGTGTGGAAGTCAGAGGTTGGTAGCCAGCGTCTTTATTGATGACCCTCCAATTACATACTGAGATAGGGTCTCTGACTTAAACCCGGAGCTAACCCATTCACTGAGTCTAGCTAGCCATCTTGCTATGGGCGTCAGTTCCCCATTTCCATGTCTTGGATGCTGGGATTACAGGCAGCCCATGCCCTGCCTGGCATTTATGTGGGTGCCTGGGATCCAAACTCGAGCCTTCATGCTTTTGTGACAAATGGTTTATCTGCTAAGCCATCTCTGTAGAGCAGGTATGTTCAGCATTCCACACACTTCCGAAGATATTGGTGACAGCCCAAAGTTCAGAAATGCTTGGCAGAGGAAGAATAATGTGAATAATAAACCCATCTTTCCTGTGTCTTTGAAGAGCCAGCTTCACACGAAGCAAGCTGGTGGCAGAAACAATCAACCACCTGCCAGGGACTCCAGACTTCAGAGGTTACTCAAAGGATAGATTTGTTAGCAGAGGTCTCTCGCATACACGCCTCCTTGATGCCTACTCTTTCTCCCAGATGTTCTAAACAAAGCAAACTCACTCTTCCACCAGGGTCCACATATCCTGTTGGGTAGGTAGTCAGGTGAATCCCAAGGGCCTGCTCAGCTGCTCAGAGGAGGTAAGAGAAAAAGAGAGGAAAATGGTTTTCGTGATGTAGATGGCGCGGGCTGTGGCCATTCCTGGAGTCATGTGGGCGTCTGATGGGGTAGGAGCTGTTTCTGCCAACCGGAGAGGGATGCTGCGCTTTCCAATGAGATTAGCATTGCATTGCACTTGTTTTACCTTACGGAATAAGACTCAGGCTGTGGATTTGTTTCCAGTGAGGCGATATTCTCTGAAAGGAAAAATAACATATTCCCAGAGACTGGATTTGAGAGCTTTGGAGTCTGTTTCCTGCCCTTCTTAGGATGATGTCACACACTCGAATGCTGAATTCAAGGTTCTTTGGACTTGTGCATTCCTGCCATGCACTCCCGTGAACTCAAGATTCCTACAACCCATGAGGTTTTCTTTCAGGCCTCTGAGTCCTGGGAGGTTGGTGAAATCAATGCTTTTCTCTGTCATGAGCAGTGTCCCCTGGTGAGTTGCTAAGATCTGAGTTGACATTCAACCCCCTTAGAGAATTTCTGTGTCAGTCACATCTCCACAAGGGAATGGAGGATATCCTCATGTTAAGGTAAGTCCATGGTGTGTGTGTGTGTGTATGAGCGCGCACGTGTGCGCGCATGCACGCGTGCATATGTGCACATGCACAGAAAAGCCACCAGTAGAAACAATAGAGCTAACACTGGGAGAAGAATGCAGAGGCAGAGGGGAGACTTGCCAGCAATCTTCATTCCAAAGAGAAGACTTAGCAGAATCCAGACCCAGAATGTCAGTCATGCATAAAAGGCCACCTTGTGGGAAATCAGAACCAGCTGGTCACACGCAGGTTGTACGGCCCTAACCCAAAAATAGGAAACTCAAAATACTCCAAAATCTGAATTTTCTGAGTTCTGAACATGACTCTACAATTGGAAATTTTTACCCTTGATGTTCTGTGACAGTCACAATCAAGACAGACACACTGAAAACGTTGAACAAAAATTACCTCCAGCTTACATGTATAAGGTGTATATTAAACATGGGTTTTCTGTTTCAATTTGGGTCTTTCCCCTAAGGTATCTAATTTTATATATGCAAAGATTCTCAAATCCAAAAGGAAATCTGAAATCTCAAAACACATCTGGTCTCAAATGTTTCACAGAAGCGTTGTTGAGTCTGTAGGGCCTGTAGCTCTCTTGGTTTCGGTCCCTCTGATCTGCTGGAGATCCTAGGAAGTGCACAGAAGAGGGGTGCAGTCTTGTGCTTGTGACTCAGATGGCTCAGCCCCGAGTCTAAGAGTGGGGGCGAGATAGAGAAGGAAGAGGAATAGATAGAGGGGAGGAAACGGAAGCTATGAAACACAGCCCAGCCCTTGGGACCAGCCGAGCCCTTTCCTGTCCTTTGTGTCATTGGAATTTCACAGTTTCCATGTAGCAAATGCAAAATCGCTGTCGCTTTCTTTTATGTGGCAAACTTAACGCACAGCCACAATACTAGCTGATGTTCTTCCACAAGGCAGCAGAGGGGAAACTGCATAATTAAGCCGCCTGGATGGTATTGTCCTTACTTCTGTAGCGAGCCTTGAGGTGCAGACTGATAATCACAATAATTTCTTTCCTCATTGATTCCCATGTTCTACTAGCCCCACAGTTTGAATGGGCTTCTAAATTTATACATGGCTGAATACACTGGAACCTTCATTCCAGCAAGGTGGTGGACTTGAGTCTTTTGAGGTTCACTGCTCAAAGGCATTGTCTGAGAAAGCTCTTATAAGGCACGTCAGGGGATCGGGTGATGGCTCAGTCAGAAAATGTTCACTGCCCAAGCTGGAAGGCTTGAGTTTGGAATTCCAACATCAGCATTCAAAATCGGACACGACAATCTGCATCTCTAATCCCATCACTGGATAGGAAGACACAGGTAGATCCCTGGAGTTTGCTGGTCATCCAGTATACCCAAGAAATAAGACAGTGATTACTGGAATAAGTTATGGGAAATGATAGAACACTGCTTTTCTCGTTCTTTCCTGTATTTTCTACCGATTTCTTAAAATCCTAGCTGTGAGAAAGGTGAAACAACATGAGCTACTTTTCAAAGAACATTCTGAGTCCTGGGGGTGGAGTGACCTAAGCTCACAGGCTTAGGTCTAGATGGCTTGAACCTAAACCTTCAGGAGACCCTCCCCACACAGAAAACCCTACAGGGCCAGACACTTCTGAGTGAGGGAAGACCAGTGAGTTCCTCAGTAGTATCCAAGGTCTGACTTGACTGTTGTAAGATGTATCCCCTGGTTTGAGACAACATGACCTGGGGTACCACACCAAATAAAACACTGTAAGTCTGTAAATAGCATCTGTAGTCCAAGCAGCATGGATGGGTACTGCAATCACATGTCTATCATGTATGCCTAGCCTCAAAATGACAAAGCAAACCCACTCTGCCATTAGAAGGGTCTAACTTAGCCATCTGATGCCACTCAGCATTGTGCTGTGATAGTATGTGAACCCTCAGTGTTGAGATCAGCCTTCACAAGTGTTAGACTATGCTAGTCAGGAACTACCTGCCATTTATCCTTGAGAATATTGCCACCGTGTTCTTAAGGGGTCATCATTTATCTCCACAGATGTAGTCACGTTGCACAGTTTTCCTGCTTGAGCAGGGGAGTCAATACAGATGAAATCCTTTGTTCTTTCCAAACTCGGACACTTGTATTGCAATAAAAATTAATTTAATATTTTTAGATTTATTTTTATTTGAGTATGTATTTGTATCTCTGTGATGGTGTGCCAAATGTGTGCAAGTACCTGAGCAGGCTTGAAGAGGGCATCAGTTTCCTTGGAGCTGGAGTTATAGGCAGTTGTTAGTGACTCAATTTTTGAGCTATGAACTGATCTCTGGTCCCCCTGGGAGAGCAGTGTACACTCGTAACCACTGAGCCTCTTCTCCAGCCCCATATATATTACTTTCAAGTATTCAGTATTCCTTGTCTTCAATTTTTTGTTGATAAACTTGTGAAAACTGTCATTTCTCAGAGTTTGTTAAAGTTTGAACTGGATGGTTTGAAGGAAATTCTTAGCTCTGTTTTGGACACTTTCAAGTTTGCATTTGCCAAATAAGGAAGCCCCGTGCTACTGGAAAGAGAGTGGTAGAAGCCATATGTCTTAGACTGGCCTGGGCTGATTTGTGGACTGGAACAGAGGGAAAGAACTGATAATAGCACCCTTACTTGCTTGTGGGCTCTGGTCTGCCACGCTTGACTTTTGAGAAAACCCTTCTGAAACCTGTTGTGAAGAACTGGCAGCCGCGGTGTATGGAGGAGGGAAACAGACGCTTCTCATGATAGCCAGCTCCCTGCTTTTGTTCCCTGCATGAACGCCAGTGCCTTTAGAGAATTCTTATTTTGAGAGTCCCTTTTGGACACTACAAAGCCCTCAGTATTTTGGAAATGGTAGGAGTATTTTTTTTCCCCAAACAAAACTTTGCCTGGAAATTAAGAGCTTCAGATTCTGCAGATGGCACTCTGAAATACTCCACAAGGCAGCGACGTTGGCTGTATAGTAGAAATGGAAGCTCCTTGAGCCCACGTCACTCATTCCTTTCTGCACAGCCATGCGCTGGCATCATAGCTTCTTCCAACATTCAGGAGCTTCATCAGTGCCCACAGAGCTGTCAGCTTGATTAAAGGCAGATCTCCAGGGCTGGGGAGAGAGCTCAGCTGGGATATTGCTTGCCATGTTTAAGGCAAGCAGAAGGATCTGACTTTGTTCTTGAGAAGCCATGTAATAAAAATCCAGGCATGATGGTGTGTGCCTGTAATCCCAGCTCTAGGGAAATGGAACTGGGTAGGTCCTGGTATTCACTAGCCAATAAACCTAGACTACTCTGTGAGCTCCCGGCCAGTGACAGACCCTAGCTCAAGAAAAACATCCAAGGGAGTTGACATTTGAAGGATGACACTTGAGGTTGACTACTAGCTACCAAATGTGTGCATCTGCACACACACGTGTACTTATGTATACAATGCACACATGCAGATGCACAAACACATGCATTTGCACATTCATGCCCACGTACATCTGCAGGCACGTATATTTGTATACACAAGTATTTTTATGTACAAGAGTGCATGCGCGTGTGCATGCACACACACACAGAAAACAGGTCTTTGAATTACAGAGTATCCTAAAGCTTTGCCAAGAAATAGAGTCAAGTTCAGGAAACCTTCCTATCCCCAGAAAAGGTTGTTTTGGAGGGGGACTCGGGAGCCACAGATAACAGGAAAAGGCAGAAGGAATATAATGTCATTTTCTCTCAAGGAAAACAAAGCCCACTCTTGAAACTTCCTGAAGAAAGAATTTTACCCACAAGTTGAAGATATTTTTACTCATGTGAATGAGATAAATCTTTCAATTCATGCCTTGAAGTTGCTACCACTGTGAATGTGACTGAAAACTTCCAACTCTTCTCACCTGGGCTGTTGATGCAGAAGGAGACATAGGCCACCATCCTCACAAGTGCTCATCTACCTTTGGAGTTGCCTCCAAGATGGAGGCGAGATACCAAATTCTGTCAATTTCTTTGAAATGATAAAACCTGGAAACTCTTCAAGCATTTGGCAAATTTTATCTCTACCACAAAGGCCCTAAAGTTGAATTCTGGATTCAAAATAGACTTTTCTCTGATATGAGAATATGGGAAATGTGTGGAGACAAGGAAGAATACACTGATCTTAGGATAGAAGTGTGGACTGCAGTACAAGCTTGGTACAGTTAGGAATTTAATCAAAGCCACCTTAAAAGGTTCTCATGGCTCTAGAGAGAGTCTGTTTAGAACTTGTGGGGTGAGCTGTGGAAATGTCAGTGCACTTAACATGAACTTAAGAAATGTAATCGTTAAAAGAGAAGATAAAAATTAATTGACTATCCAGTCTGACATGGCTGTTGCTGGTTCCTACCACCCAGGGGTTAACACTCTTGTTCAAGCAAATGATTATTATGGGTTGGATCTGAAGTAGTTCCCTCAAAGGTTTAGTCCATAGCTAGTCATTATTTTGGAAGATTCTGGAAAAATTAGGAGATGGGGCTTAGCTTTAAGAATCAGGTCGCTGGGGTCATGTCTTTGGAGGAATGTGCCTTGTCCCAGGCCACTCTGCTTCCTGCTCGTTATGAAAGGAATAGCTCCTCCCTCGACACAGCTCTAGTACCCATGGGTCCTTCGCAAACTCATGTGGCCAAAGCACCCAAGTATGGAACCCCCTGAAACATTAGACTCAAACAAATCTTACCTCCTCTGAGCTGTTCTCTTAGATATTCTGATCAGAATTAAGTAAAAGTAACTAAGATAATTATGTGGGCACATCTTCAAAAAGAACAAACATTGATCTTGACTTGCCTGTATTGTCCTTGTGTTTGACGTGCTACTAAAGAAATACAGATATTGCTATGTTTTGTGCACACCTATAAACATATATATCACAACATAAAAACTAAATGTCTATATGATTACACGTAAGCTATATTTTAATAAGATTGGCTTATTTTGTGCTCTCATGTATTTTATTACCTTAAAAATATTTCTCTGAAAGTGTGTGCAGATTGCACAGAATTGTCAAGGAGGATCATGGGACATATAGAACAAACTTTATTCTAAATTCAGTGCCTACCGGAACTGTGACTATTTGGAGATTGCCAGCCAGGGAATATACATGCTTCTGATTTTTCCTTTCCCCAATTCCCTTCTGTGCTTGCTACCGTCTGAACTCTCTAAAAGCCAAGGTTAGGGAGAGGTTTGGGAGCCTCCTCAAGGTCCACATTCAAGGTCAGGCAGAAGTTAGCACCGGAGGAAGGGTGGCAGTGGTGAGGAGGGGCAGGGGGAGGGCAGGGGTGGGCAGACACCTCACAGGTCATCCTTGAGTTCCTGACAGTGCTGGCTGTCACCCTCCTCCAATTCTGTCCCTACTGTGTGACTTTAGCTAGACGGCTTAATCTGGTCTCACACCGCTCATTCTGAGCAGTCATCTTGCTGAACAAGCGTCTCCCTGTCACAGGGGGAAACAAACTTTGGTCACATACCCACTTCCTCTCTCTCCAAATCTGGGAGGCAAGGGAACACAGAGTCTGAGCAGGAAGCGAGAGGTGAGACGGGCCTGGTGACATCAGCACTCATGCTTCTTAGCTGGAGCAGGTCGGCGACACCTTCGTGCGTGTGCTGTGGCCTACCAGAAAGAATGGAAGTTCAAGATTGAATATTTATAGTGAATACTAGCGGCTGGCAGAAGACAGAAGTCTTGTTTATATGAAACTTACTGGACTGAGGTTAGCAGTTTCTCTTCCTGTAGAGGCTTAAAGTCGCTTGGATTCTTCATCCCCCCACATGTGAGTCTGTGAAAGTTATATTTGCTTGCAATATGTATTATTTAGGGATTTCTTTCTACAGCTCTGTCACTACCATAATTTAGTAACTCATGGTTGTTTTTGTCTTCAGGTTGTTTCTCTGCCTCCCATTTTTTCTTTTCCAAGGTGGATAGTAAGATTTTCATACTTAAAACCTGCGCTGAGTCCTGAGAAGACAGCTGACCATTTTTGGCACAGAGCAACTATGCCCTTTTCCTTCCACTCTGCGTCCATCGCCTCTCTCTTGAATGTTAGACACGTTTTAATGGTGGGAGGGGGCCTACACAAGTCCAGTGGGTTTAAATTCTACGAAGGCTTTGGTCCCGAATCTCAACGTCAATGTCTTCTTTAGCTTTCGGCTCACATTCTAACGGTTACTGCATTCCCCTGCATGTGCACATGGGTGTGAGCGAAGACTGTTTCCTTCTACCCCCAACACTACCTTCCTATGAAGAGTCAGCAGCTTGGGTTAATAAGTGACCCCAGACTTAAATTACTAACTTGAAATCTCTAAGATCTCTTGAAGAGAACATAGGACAAATGTTTGGAATCGCCTAGCAATAAGGTAATGACTTTCTTGAAAATGAGATTCAGACCACATTATTTGTCATCACTTATGAGTTTTATTACAAAATATTAAAAATAAAAGAGGCACATACCAAAATTAGTTAGACCCAAAGTTCATACATCTCACTTAACTTAACTTACTTAACTAACTTAACTGTAGAGTTTGGATACACACCCTGAAGCTGTGGGGCTTCGCAATGGGTTTTCAAACCTTCACTCTCAACTACATTTTCAGCCATTGCCAAGCACAACTCCATGACAGAAGTAGAGAAGGAGCTGACTTTGCACCCTCTTTCCTAACTGTGTCTTCACCTGCACCTTCTTCCTCCCTGCACTCTCAGCCATGTTTGTTCTCTTTTCTGCATGTTATTCTCTACCTGCATGTGCATTTATTTTCACATCTACACGCAGTAACTACATCCCACATACAAGGAAGGACAAGGACATTAACTGTGAAAAAAAAGTTAGATAAATTTGATTTCATCAAACTAAGTACTCCTCGTTTTGAAATCACAGAACAATAAAAGACACAAACTTCACATTAGGAGAAAATATTCAGAAATTGCACAAAACAGGACTTGTATTAAGACTATATACAGACACCCACAGGAGTCAAATGCCTTGTGGTATTGCTGCTACTAAGCAGCCCTTGTTTGAGAAATATCCTCCTGGCTTCGTTCATAACAGGCAACCCCAGTTAAATTTAGTGGGCTTTCCTTCACTTTCCGTTTGGGAATAACACTTCTGTGTATTCCCACAGGGGATGCCCCATGCATGCCTTGAACACAGCTCTTTCAGAGTTTCCAATCTGAAGTGTTGTCAGATAAGGTTTTACGTATTTCATGCTTCCTTAGAGCCATTGCTTTCACACAGTGGAACCAAAGACTCTGTGGGTAAATAAAACTGTCCACCAGACAGAATTCTTGAACACACAGCCAGAAGGAACTCTCTGAAAGTGGGCTGTCAGGGAGTCTTGAGAATTCCCAAGCCTTGGTACCTCTTCTACCCCCAAAGTCTCTCAGCTTCCCTCTGTCTCTGCTACTCAGCTGAGCAGCCTTTAAGCTATTCCCTTGGTCCAGGCACACGGAGATCTTCTCTGATGCAATCATGCCGTGACCCACAGCTATGGGAGAAAACTGGTGCATTTGTGCAAAGTTCTTTCAGAACGGCTAGTAGAGAAACACTCTAACCCGCAGGATGTTTCAACAGAGGGCGATGGGAAAGTGGGGCATAATTTAATTCCACTGCAAATATTCAGAATTTTATTAGCATCTGGACTAGCACTAGACTTTAGCTTGACATGTGTCATATAAAGGGGTCTATAGCTAGCTTTGATCACTTGTGAGCAAACTCGATTAATTCTGTTAGGGATTGTGCATTCTTGTTCACGAGCCTTGAGGAAAAGCTAACTGGAGCATCCTCCCAGATTACTTTCAGACGGAACACACTTTGTCCCTATTAGGCAGAAGGCACTGGCTTCTGAAAGAGTGTGTGCAAGTAAGTAGGTGACTTTGATGTGAAGAGCGGGCTATGTCCTGAATAGAGGTCGGAGGGAAGATAAATGCTTCCTCTGCATCCATACTTCACACTGGTGGACAGAGTGAGAGCCAACCAGTTTATTTTCCAGCAGAGGGACGTGGCTGGGTGACACGTGAAGAAAGAGCCCGCGTTTACCTCCCAGGTATTTGACCCTGTCCTTCTGAGAACTACGGGGCATATTTCAAGTCTAAATCCACAGGAGAGCATTTCCAGAGCACATGGCCCAGCGCTTAGACAAGAACAGGAAGCAACCAGAATGGAGATGCGTGGAGGAAATCTAATTCTGTGACCTTCATCTATGTCAAGTACAAAGCCCGCAACTTGTGTCATTTTTTGGTAATACGGCTTGACTGTCATTTTCCTCCTAATGTGTCTTCTCCCCGTTGAAGGTTCCCACCTCAGGACTTTCATTGGGAAGCGTATGATTAATCTTTCAGAGACCTCTTCACCTAGGTTTGAAGGCAGTTTGTTTAGAACATCGTTGTTGCCCTGAACCCCAAGTCCCCTGGGCTGTGTGTTTGTCGAGCCAAGGACCTGGCTGAAAGGAATGACTGATTTGGTTCAACTTGAGAAAACAGCTATTTGGTTTCAGTTCAGATAGCTTGGTTTTTTTTTTTTTTTTTTTTTTTTTTTTTGACAGTCAGTGACTGATAAAACCCATTTTGTTTTTAAAAATGTGGACCTTCTCTGTGTGTATATTTTTGTGTGATGGGGTTGGGGGAGGGGTTGAAATGGGGTGAGTATTCTCAGCTCCAACAAATTATGTCCCATCCTAGGGTCCTGGCTTCCTAACTCCCACCCCTTTACAAATACTCCCTTTGCCATTGAAACCTCAGAATGGCTTTAATAGATAGACTGGTTGGTATTTTAATAACAAAATATTTTATCAGCTCAAGATTCAACTATGTGTATTAAAGCAACACAAACAGGGAAGTGTCTGAGGAATGCAGATGTTTGACCCTGCTGGTCCCCTGTGATGGCAGCTTTTCAGCATCTGCTTTAGTTTGACTTTAAAGCATCATTCAAGTTTGGCAGTCTTAAGAAAGGTCATGTTTGCATAGGTCAGTGAACTTGAAACTTGTGGATTTTAATTTTTCTAACAGCTTACCTGCTCCTCAGAGTTTTTGCATTAAAGAAAAAGTCAGGTCCGGAATTTCATTCTGGAAGCTAAATTTGGGCTGAAGAGTTGCCTGTGCACTGCTCTTCCAGGGGAGCTGAGTTTGGTTCTCAACACCCACAACAGGTAGCTCATAACCTCCTAGAACTCCAGTTCTGGGGCATCTTATGCCCTCTCTGGCCTTCATGGGCCCTGCACGCATGTGCACATCCTTCCACACAGATACACACACACATAACACACAGAAATCAAATACAATAGCATAACCTGGCAGTGACTCTAAGCAGACTCTATTTTCCTTTTTTGTTGAACTTTGAGATCTAGCACGTTCATGTGTTCAGTAGGATTTTCAACAGTTTGATAAGGGGAACTTTTAAAAATTGAGTTGTAACTGCTGGCTCTCTGAGAGACGGGTCAGCACCCTCTGCCCTGGTTCTGCTAGTAAAAGCTATGTGGAGTCCTGGACTGAATCTATGTGAGCTGGAAATAAAGTAGACATCTTCAAGCTCTGAGAAACAATGGCTCTAGGTAGACCAGGAAGGGAGGGGAGGAAGCGCCCATCTCCTTTCCGCAGCAGGGAGGGAGGAAGACCTTCTGTTCCTTTCCCTCTGGGATACTTAGAACTCAATAAAGCCTCAAGTCCAGCAGGGAACACTGGGTTTTCTGAGACAGGGCCTCTCAATGGTCTGAACTTTGTTGATTAATTATTTAGGAGAAGCCCAGATATCCTCCTGGCTTCACCCTTGGAGCTGAAATGACAAGTATGTGCTGTAGACTGGCTTATTAAATGTGGGTTTGGGGAATCTGAACTCAGAATTGGGTCTTTGTACTAGCTGAACCTTTCTCTAGCCTAGTGATGTCTTTCCTTTGGTCCTAGCAGCAGAGAAATAGCCTCTCCATCCTTCTCCCATTCTCCGTGCCTTTTCCTAGATGCCCAAAGAGGGGCAGCAATTGACAGGTGCATGGAGGTCCGAGGATGGCAATCATTCATTCGAGATCTGTTTTCCTGGAGGGGGTTGAAACCCGCTGCTTCTCTGTTTCTTTCCTCTGTCCCCTCCACTTAATAGTTACTAGGTCCAATGGTTGGGGCTAGTCATGGTAGTGAAAGCCCCTGGTTTCTCAGTTTAGCTATGAGAAGAGAAAACCCAGAGAGACTGAAAGAACCGAGGAGATTAAAGGAACAGTTTCCAAAGTTGTGTATGAATTTCTAAGTTCCACTCCAAACCACACAGGTATGGATCTGATCTTAAACATCACGATGTGGACTTTGAGACCTTAGCTGCAGGTAGATGATGGCTGTGGTCCTAGCCTCAGTATTCTGACACACAGAAAGTAAAGAACCCACCAGAACAGCCAATGCTGAAGTCTGAACACATCCTATAAGCATAGCCCGCAGAAAGTAGATTTGAGCTTGCAGCCTGTGCCTAACCTAGTTGCTGGGTCACTAAAGCAAGTAGACAAGGGTCAGCTTTCTTTGGAGGGCTTCTACAGGACCAGCACAAAGGACGGTCTAAAGATACTCAAGATACAGTCTACAGCCAAGAAAGATCCAAGGCTCAAGGAAAAAGATAGCCAACAGGTAGAAACGATATTCGAGTTGAAAGCAGCCACTGAAGCCATGGTTTAGGAAATGAGGTCAAGTATTCTCAGCAAAGAAATGAAAGACGTGCAAAAGAAAAAAAAAAAAAGAAAGATTAAGACCAGAAAAGTACAATGGCCAAAGGGATGAAAAAATTCCCAAGAAAAGCTCAGCAGCAGAATAGACGTGGCAGGAGAGGAGCGGGTGACCTTGAGGATAGACCGACAGGAAGAGTCCAAAGTGAAAAGTGCAGAGAGGGAGAGAGAATAAAATGGGGAACATGGACAAAACCCTCCAAACTGGAGCCGCCAGAATCTGTAAGCTGATGTTTTAGAAGTTTGGAACACATATTTGTAGATCAGAAGTATTCACAACCACAAGCCAAAGCCACTGGTTAGAGGCAGGGAAAATCTTTGCTTTCCTTGGAAATGGGCCACGCTGCCGTTAAGGACAGTGAGCCACATGAAACACTTTGCCACATGGCCCACATCATTTTGTTAGCCAGAAACTGGTGAATTATTACGTTCCAGCCTCAACTGTGGTGGTAAGTTTGAAATCTTCTAGCTGAACACCATGCTTATTTCTAGAACAAAAGATGAAGAAAAACTAAAAGGAACAAAACCGGAAAGGAAGTCACAAAATCTTTTCTCTTGGTAGATGGTTTTCCTCATAGAAAGCCTTAGGAAGCCAGGGTCACATATTAGACTTAATACATGAATTGTGCAAGACTGATAGCTGCCTGGTCAATGTGGAAAAAAAATAATGCTGTGTTTTTAAACAGTAGTGAGGCACTATTGGAAAATGAAAACATTTAAAACCAGTATCATTTGCAACAGCAGCAAACATGATGAGATACTTAGGAACAAATCCAAGGATTTATGTGTGCTGTCTTTGCAGGGAAATCTATGAAATCCTGGATTGCATCAAAGAGAAGTGCTGAGAATAATCAAGAAAAATAAGATTTTTTAATTGTTTTTTTCTATTCAAATGTCAAACTCTCTTACATGGTTTATATAAAGCCAACTCTACTTGTCCTGAAATATTAATCTTGACATATAATTCTGACTTTAATTCCTTCTTTTAAAGTTTTTTAAAATGGGGGGTGGGGTGGGCTATGAGCAGTGCAGTACCCATGGAAGCCAGAAGAGGGCACTGGACCCCTGACTCTAAAGTGAGACAATTATGAACTGTCTGATGTGGGTGCTGGGACTCAAACCCCAGTTCTTTGCAAGAGTAGGAATCTTAACCTCTGAACCATATCTTCAGCTTCTGAATTTGAATTCTTAGAATTTTTTCTAAAGATTTTGTTTTCTTTACAAAGTATGCTGGAGTGTGCTTTTCCTAAAAACTCATGTTTGGATAGCAAGGTTTTGTAAACTCATTGAATAATTTGTAAATTGTGAGACCTTCTTTATTTGTGGAAATAATTTACATCTGATTGGTATTCTTTCAATTTTTGACAAAATTAACCTCAAAAATCATGTGATGCTGAAATTTCCCCTGTGAAAGAGTTCAGATTGTTAGCTCTTTCTTCTGCCAAGGATGGTTGTTCATCTTTGCCTCCATCTTCCTCGCCAGTTTGTGGTGATGTTGTCTTTCAACAAATCTATGCATCTCATCAGAATTATTGCCTTCTTATCGTCATAGAATTATTTGTAATATTTCTTTGCAACATTGTATAATGTGGTCTTTAGTGATGTCCTTTTATTATAGATGAAGGTAATGCGTGTGCGTGTGTGTGTGTGTGTGTGTGTGGCATGTGTAAGTGTAATGAGTTATTTATCTATGTTTTGAAGTACTGTGTAAGAAGCTAGGGCTTTGTGTATACGAGGCAAGTACTCTATCATTGAGCGACATCCCCAACCCTCTTATTTTTTTATGTTGAAACACTCTCACTAAACTGCAAAACTGGCTGATTTTTTTTTTTTTTTTTTTGTCAACTTGACACTAACCTAGACATATCTGGGAAGAAGGACTCTGAATTGAGAAAATGCTCCCACAAAACTGGTCTGTTGGCAAGTCTGTGGGTATTGTCTTGATTAATGGTGGATGTAGGAAGGCCCAGCTCACTGCGGGAGGTGCCATCCCTGGGCAGGTGGTCCTGGGTCCTATGAGAAAACCTGCTGAGCAAGCCATGATGAGCAAGCCAGTAAATGGTACTCCTCCAAGGTCTCTGTATTCCTGCCCTGAGTTCCTGTCCTGACTTCCCTTCATAAGGGATTGTCCCTGTAAGTTGAAATAAACCCTTTCCTCTCCAGCTTGCTTTTGTTCACAGCACTTTACCGCAGCCTCAGAAAGCAGACTAAGAGAACTGCCCAGGCTTGTGATTCTTCTGCCTCAGCGCTCTGAGTAGCTAGGACCACAGGCCTACACCATCAGTCCCTGCTGGTTTTAGAGTTTTGATAAATGCAACCAGAGGGTTTGTGACATTTTTTTTTCTCAAAGAACTTTTTGTTTATATTTATTTCATCTCTTCTTTTTGTTTTACTGACTTAGTTCTCTCTATTCAACATTTTACTCATATGGGATTCAGGTTTCTCTTCTTAGCTCATCTTCTCAGGGAGGAAATTCAGACCAGTGCTTTTATGGCTTTTCCTCTGCAGACAGCAGCTGGAGCTATGAACCCACCTCCTGGCAACGGCTCCTCGGCATCCCACATTTTCTCCTGATATAACTTCATTATCACCGATTTCTGAGCATTTCCCTGCTTTCCTGGGGATTTCTTCTTTGGCTTTTAAAAGTGCTTAATGTCCAAATATTTTGGGTTTGTCCATCCATCTTATTACTGTTTTCTATGTAGGCCTATTGTGGCTGGAGGCTAGCCTCTGATTCCAGTCTTCTTGGAGCTGTGTTTTCTACCTTAGTCTGTGGTTGATTTTAGCAAATTCTGTCTACACTGATACCCGAGGGAAGTATGCTCTGCTGTTGCATGGGAGTGACCTTCTGGAAATGTCAGATTAAGTCATGTGATCTGCCCAGATTCTGTTCTTGCTGGTCTTTGTCTATGTGTCCTATTGACTCCATCCCTGTGGTTTTCACTTGGTCTCTCTCCCCTTCAGTTTATGCTCCATGAATCTGAAAGTTCTTTTGAAACTTTGCATACTTGGATTGTTAGCTCTTTTCCCTAAATTGGCATCTTTATCTTCACAAGATACGTCTTTTTATCTTTGGTCCTTTTTTTGAGGGCTTTGTCGCTATTAATAAACCCTCCTAAGACTAGGTCTTCCTCAGGGTCTGTCTTTTTTCTCTGGGGTGTATGTGGAAAGTCTGCACATGTCTGTGCACCTGTATGTGTTGGTGCGAATTGCCAACTTGACTCGTCTAGGAAGAGGGGCCCTCATTTGAAGAGTTGTCGCCATGGGATTTGTCTGTGGACATGTCTGTAATTTTTGTAATTGCTTTTTGATGTAGGAGGGCATAGTCACAGTGGATGGGCCATCCTTGGGATGGTGATCCTGGGTTGCGTAAGAAAGTAAACCAGTAAGTAGTGCTTTTCCTTCATTGTCTGTGCCTCAGTTCTAACATCCAGGTACCAACCTGGAGTTCCTGCCTTGCCTTTTCTTGATGATGGACTATAAAGTGTAAGAAGAATTATACTCTTTCCTCCCCAGGTTACTTCTGATAATGGTGTTTAACACTGCAACAGCAGAAAGCAAACCAGGACAGCGTGGGTGTGGGCATGTGTTAGTGTGAAGGTGGATTTGCACCTGGATGAGCATGCCTATTGAGGCCTGAAACTGTGGCAAGGGTCTTCCTTCATTGCCTTACACCTTATTGGCTAGGAAAAAGTTGATATAGCTAGTTTGGTTGACTAGCTTCCTCTGTGGGGAACCTCTTGTCTCTGCCTTCTAAGTGCTAGAATTTCAGGTGGGCTTCTGTCTTCACCCTACCTTTATATGGATGCTGAGGATCCAAACTTCAACAAGTACTTTCTCCAATAGGCCATCTCTCCAGCCCTCCATTTTGTCTTTGACGTCCAACTTCTATGTCTTTTTATCTGTATCACAGTTTGGTTTTGACTTTCTCTAGTCTGACTTTCTCCATCTTTTAATTAAGATCTTAATCCACTTATGGTTAATGAATTATTGATGCAATTGGTTGTGTCTACCATTTTGCTATTTGATTTTCATTCTTCTTGTTCCTTGTACCTTTTAATCTTGTCATTTTTTGATCACATGAATTCATCTGAGTATTTCATTTCATCTTCCATGGGGCCTTTCAACTCTGCTGTTTATTCTGGTTTTTTTTTCTTATGGTTGTTCCAAGGCTCTGAATATATGTACTGTACTTTTTACAATACACCATGAATTAATACTATAGCACTTCACTTATAATGAATATTATTGTGATCACGCACACCACTTACTTAATTCTATCCTTTGTGTGGTGATTGGTATATTTGACTTCTCATTTCTTTAATAATTATTCTCTTGTTCCTCCCTGTGGTAATGTGTGCTTTCCTTCAAATAGTTACTTATCTTTATTTTTGCCTGTCTGGATGCCACTTGAGTTTCTTGGATTCCTTCTGTGCACTGACTTATATTCTCAACCAATGAAAAGTTATTTAGCTGAAGAATGTTGTTGCTTTTAAAAGTTATTTCTTCAGATATCTTCCAGCGTTCATCTCTTCTCCTCTGCTTCTGTATCCCAATCCTTTGAACAGGAGCTTGGTGTTTTCCGTATGTCACCAGACCTTGCTCATTTTCTCTCCAGCCTCTCTCCATCCCAGATACGATCTTTTCTGTTCCTTTGGCTTCAAGGTCATTTTCTTTTGGAGTATCTAATGCATTTGTGACTTTACTTGGTAAAAAAATTTCCATTCAGTTATTAGAATTTTTAGTCCTAGTGTATCTAGGATTTAAAAATAACACTTTTCTCTCATTTATTTAGATTCTCACATGCTTATTCATTATGTCTATCTTTTCAAAAAGTCTTTTTACCATAAAAACTGTTTTGAATGCTCTCTGCTAATTTTAGCTTCTCTGGCCTCATTGGATATGTTTCTATTTATATTTTTCTCCCTTTTTAATCAATCACTTCTTGCCTCTTTATAAGTCTAATTTTTTCGATTGTGTAATGGACGTTGAGTGATTGTATTTCTCTCTCTCTAAATGGATTTGGCAGTGCATTTATGGTTTAACATTTGTGGTCTTTATTAGTAAAGGTTGATTAGAAATATTAGCTGTTGTGAGTTAGAATTCCAGTTTAACATCTGGAAGTGTTCTGCAGTTCTCTAAACTGTTAAGATTCCCCCTTTCCATCGGGCGATTCCTGTAACTTCCATTTAAATCATATTTCCTGGACAGATTCGTCTTCACGAAAGGCCTGAGATATATAAAATAGTGGTCTACATAGAAATTAAAGGAATAGTTATGTGGATTTCTGGGGTTCTTTTCTGTGTGTAGCTCCCACCTCTGTGACCTCAAAAATCAACTGTCTCTGAGATCAGCATACTTCAAAACCCTGTCTGTAAAATCAGCACAGTTCATTGGCCCAGAATTGCAATTGACATCTCTTCAGCTCAAGACTTCATAGTCTTCATAGTTCTTGACTATCACTTCCTTCCCTTGTGATACTGAATATCGCTTCCCTTCCCTGTGATGCTAGATCCCGCCTTGGCCAGCAAGCTAGATGCTGATGGCAATTACTCTGTCCTTTCCTTCTCTAAGGGAGGACAGCGCTGTGTTGAATCCTCTGTCAGGGGTGCCCCTCACATACTGTATTCAGCTCACGGTGGACTTGGCATCTCACTTACATTGGAAGGCTAGTCACGTGACAGCGTGGTGCAAGCCAAAGTTTCATGTGTACATATTTGATTGCCTTTGACTCATTATTGAATGTTGGTTAGCTAAATACAACTGCTGTTCTTCCTCACACTCCTTAATAAAAGCCAAAATCATATGTGAGCAACTAAAATAGCAAGGACTACGACTGTGAAATATGTATGTATATAACTAATACTTCTATGAAAATATATTTTCTCAAAAAAGCATAAGCTGGCATTTAAATTTGAATTCTGAATTTAGCATGATAATTTGAAAAATTCTTTCTAGGAAGAATTTAGAAAATGCAAGAGGAATTCTCTCTACAGATTTAGTATTGGAAGATTTTTTTTTCTATTTTGAAATATTGATTTCTTCCCAGCGTGGGTTTCGTTATGGCATTCATTGATTGACATGGTAGCCTTCGAGTGGCAAGTATATTGCATTTTCTTTATCACCACTGACCATCTTGATTCAGGTCTCAAGGCCATTGACTGATGGTGTGTTGTCTTAGAGATGGTGAAGGGATGTTTTGTTTTAAGATTTAACTGCTGTGGGTAAAGCAATGGACAGGAGTTTATCATTTTACAGATTCTGCATCAAATGGTTAATTTTATGACTATTCAAATTCCTATAATTTCTGAATATCTATGCAGGTGCTGGCAGGACCCTCCCACCACCACCATGTAGGTCTCATGGATCTCATGAACTCACCTTGTAGCTAAGGGTATCTTTAACTTCAGATTCCTTGCCTCTACCTACCAGTGCTAGAAATACAGACTTATACAACTATGCTTGGTTTATGTAGCAGTAGGAATTGAACCCAGGATGTTTTGCAACTTAGACAAGCACCCTACCCAACTGTGCCAAGTCCCCATCCTGTTTAAAAAAATTTTTTTTCTTAGCAACAGCAAAGAATTTTAAGGAAGCAAAAGACTTCCCATATTTCTAGTATCATGGAATATGGAAGTGATTGATAGTCAATATGCCTCATAATATGACTCTGTTGAGGTAGCCAAACTGTTAGACCTCCTAGTAACTTAGTGACTGAGTAGAAAATGCTGAGCTGAAGGCTGTCTGAGCTCAAAGATTACAGAAACGGGGCGGATACAGTGGTGGAGGTGTATGTATGTATGTATGTATGTATGTATGTATGTATGTAGTCCCAACACTCGAGGCTGAGGGCTGAGGATATTGCTCATGAGTTCAAGATTAGTCTGAGATGCATTGTGAGGCCCTGGGTCCAAAACAGTAAATGTTACAGAACCAAAAAAAAATTAACACTTCTCCTTTTCACATTAGAGTTCTACTTGTTCTCATCCCAAGATCTCCTTTGTCCTAGGGGTCAACATCACGTCTCACCATCTTAGCATTCTCTCACCCAAGATGTGTCTCTTAGGCCAGATATAATATGTCTCATATACACTCACTGCTTTCTCTACTCAGAAGACCTTTGTGTGTGTGTGTGTGTGTGTGTGTGTGTGTGTGTGTGTGTGTAGTGTTTGGGAATTGAACCATTCTTTAATATTCTTGGCTACATCTTAGCAGATTTTTAAGATGTTTCCCAAAACTGTTGATGTGGCTACACTCATTTTAGAGTTTCTGTTTTACTTCTACTTCTTGGAAATAACAAAACCATATTTTCTTAAAGAATACAATGAAGATTTTTCTCCTTATTCTCAACTGAATCAATGTCAAGTTTGGTGTATTTTAATTTTGAGACTCTGAAAATGCTCTTGGATCATTTTCAGGTGCTACGGAGATGTTTATTTTGCATGCTGCTCAAATCTAGTGTTTTCTAACCCACACACAAGCAATCTACAAATAGCCAGAAGGCCAGACCTCTGTTTGTCTCAGGCTACTGCTAACATCCTGTCCTGGGCTAACTCTCAGAGAAATAGTGTTTGGAAACTGGGCTGAAGGATTCCATTAGCATTTGCACACTTGGCAGTGTGTGATTGGTCATACCCACCTGCCCTTGGGAGAGAGGCAGTCTCCCCAAATCCTTGGGCACTCATGTTTGCTCAGACAAAAGATTACCTAGTGTTTAAAGACTCTCCACCTGGAGTTGACAGCCATCTTAACCTTCCACATGCAAAGGATGAGGGTCTTTGTTCATAAAGGAATAAGTTTTGTACGGGTGAGAATTTGAAAAAGATTTTTCTTTTCTTTTTTTTTCTTTTTCTTTTCTTTTTTTTTTAAAAACCAGGCTCACGTACCCTAGGGTGGCCTTGAACTCATTATGAAGCCAAGATCAACTTTGAATTTCTGCCCCAACTGGCCTTGCCTCTTGGTCCTGGGAACATAGACATTTGCCACCACCATAGTTATTGTCATAATTAGTAATAATGTTACTGAGACAGTGTTTTACTATATAGCCTAGGCTGGCATAAACTTAGCCCAGGTTGGACTCAAACTGGCAATTCTCTTGCCTCAGCCTCCGAAGTTTGAGATCCACACCTGGATCTCACAATTGTTTTTTGGGGCAAAAGTGCAGTTTTATGTATATGTGTGTATGATTATTGTATGTATGTGTGTATTGTATGTATATGCACATACATGTGCAAGTTTAAGTGTGTGTGCATGTGGAGGCTTGAGAACAGCCTCAGGTATTAAATATTAGGAATTTAATCCGTCTTAGAGTAGGTCTGAACCTGGAGCTCACCAGCTAGACTGGCTGGCCAGGAAGCCCCAGGGGTCCTCCTGCCTCTGTTTCCCTGGCACTGGGATTACAAGCAGACATACCACTAAGCCTGGCAGTTCTAAGGGGGTTCTGGGGCTTGAACTCAGATCCTTGCCTTTGCAAAGCAAATCCTTGCACTGTTGCGCAATCCCACTAGCCCTACAATGATGTCTTTTGAGAAAGGCATGGTCATGCGAAAAGCACTTTCAGGAGTTAATTGTGAGTGCTGTCAGAGGAGCCCTAAACCAGTCAGCCCACGAGGGCTCCTGAACACACCAAACCAGTCTGTTTTGTATGGGAAGCCACGGTGAGATAACATGAACGAAAGTACCCTAAACATATAACATAAATAAGAAAGCATACTGAAATATGCAAACAGAGTTTATATTTAAAGCATCTCAACAGCTGATGCGAGCTACATGGAAATTAAGGACTCCACGGAAGGCTCAGAGGAGAAGCCCAAAGAATAAGAGAAGGAATTTGGAACGGATGCTGGGGAACTCTTTTCGGATCCGAGTAGATTTAAATTGTTTATTTACTTGGCATGTCCTACTGTGTGTTCGAGAACCATTAGTGCCTTATATGTCGGGAAATAAAACACTTCAGAATGTGGATCTGACACGTTAGATGCCTCTTGGTTATTCCATGCCCAGAGCTGATAGGCGAAACCAAGTACACCTGAAGGAAATAGCCCTGTGCAGAAATGGACTGTGCAGGCACCCGTAAGTGGCAGCTTCCATTTGTTCTCTGTCTCCCCAGGCGCCGACAACATCTTTATCCCCATGCAAAAGTGACGTTTTCCCATCTCATCCAAACCCTGTTTCAGGAGCTCTGGCTTCAAAAGCACCATGTTCACAAGGAGTGACGTGGCAAATTTAGTTAAAATTCCTGTGACTTAAGCAGCTGAAAAGGTTCTCGGTACTGCACAGCCTCCCCGAGTATGGTCTGCACTGGCCTGAGGACTACTTTTAGGGATGATACTGGCAGGCAGCGTCCTAATGGAAGGCGCAACTCAAGTCCCCCAAATGCCTGCCCTCTTGGTTTGGTGGGGGGGGGGGGGGGGGGAGAGAGAGAGAGAGAGAGAGAGAGAGAGAGAGAGCTGCTTGTGTTGTCATGTTTTCCTTGGTTCAAAGATATCATAGCTCTGTGCATATAATTTATGGTTCAAAAAACTGCTGGGTTCTGTGCAGAGCCCAAAAAGCCATTTGTAAATTTCTGGATTAAGCAACACTGTTGATTGGTCAGGAAGAATCAGACCAATCTGGTTCAAGGGAGGCAGAGGGAGCGACATCCAAAGATTTAGATTAAAACTCAGTCCCAGTGAAGATGGGAAATGAGGATTCTTGTCTTGCAGGACAAGAATTTCTTTATTGTTACGAACGCCTTGGTTGAAGAATTTCTTTATTGTTACGAACGCCTTGGTTGAAGGCAGAAGATTTGTTTTGTTGCTGTTGGAATAAAGGATTTGACTTAACAACAGGAGCAATAAGCAGGCTGCCTATAGCTTTAGGTTCTTGCAGTTTGGTTGCTTTAAGGAAGTCTGGTTGGGAAGAGCAAAACGCAGCAGAAACCAGCCAGGGTAGGCACAGTCAGACAAGCAGGGCTAATCAACCTCTGTCAAGCACTATTCAGAATGACACCAAGGGAAAAGCCATTGCTGGGTCTCAGTTTCTTCTTCAGTGTGGACTGACATTTCCCGGAGGCCACTCAGCTCTGAGTGTGACCTGCTGTCTAGTTGTCTGGATTTCTCCCTTTTTCAGTTGATAACTTTTAAAGTAATGCCTCAGTTGTCAAATAGCTGCCCTGTCCTGAGTCTGTACTTTGCCAGTGTGGTGGGCAGAGCCAGCAGCAAGCCTCATCTTCCATTGTGTCTGACACAGAGGCTTAGGTAGCTCAGGCTGGCCTCAAACTCACTGCGTAGCTGAAGATGACCTTCTAATTCTTCCTTTTCTTAATTAAAAATTTTAATTATATATATGTGTATATCTCTGTGTGGGCATGTGCACATGAGTGCAGGTGCCTGAAGAGGCCAGAGAAGGTACTAGGTCTTCTGAGACTGTAGATAAAGGTAGTTGTGAGTCACCCCATGTGTGTGCTGGGAACGGAACTCAGGTCCTCTGAAAGAGCAGTATACAATCTTAACCCCGGAACCATCTCTCAAACCCTGACCTTGAACTTTTGACCTCTCCATTTTCACTTGTGGAATATGGGGATCACGGGCATGTACTAACCTGACAAGTTTATACAGTGCTGGAAATTAAACCCTGGGTCTCCTACATGCTAGGTTAGTGCTCTCCCAATTGACTTAAAGCCCCTGTCCCTTTAGATAGTCTATGTTTGCTATCTGTAAGAGAAACAGCTCAACACAATCCTACCTCTTAAGCTTTTTGACTTTAGGATGTACCCCAATTTCAGAAATGTTAAAACAGAATGCTCAAAGATGGTGGAGAACAGGCTTGAGGGCATTGTCAGAGGGGGTGACTGTTACACTGCTGGGGATGGTGTCCCCAAAAGCCTCTGAAAGATTTCTGTGTTCCCATAGAGGCAGTGTGACACTGGGACTTTGTCTGTCCCCTTCTGCTCTTGCCTTTGCCTCTTACTGGCTACAGATTCTAGGCAAGTGACTCCCTCTCTTTGGCCTCTGCTTTCTCATCTGTCAGCAGGAATGAGGACAGTAATCCCTTTGTATAGCAGCCGTAAGGATGAGCTGGGAGGAGTGGAGAACACAGCCAGGTCCTTCTTAGGTACAGTCTAAGTATTACAATTGATGTGATTGTGTGATTGGCACTTACACAAGAATATGAACCGCAGGAGAACAAGGAATTGTCAGTCTTTGTTTCTTTACAATAATTCTAGCCCATCAAGGTTCGATGGAAGATTAGGCTTGATAAATACTTACCAAATCAATGAATTCACTAATTGTGTTCTCTGTTAGATGTTAGCCAGTATCCCCTGTACCCATATCCATGACCACACATGCCATTCCCTGACCTCACTAGCACCCTAGCCCATCACTACTCTGACGATAGGAGTTCAAGCCAAGACCCACTGAAATTCTGGTGTGGTTAGGCTTAGAGGAGTCTATACTCCCAGGTCCTTGCCAACGATGGTTGTCTTTTGTATCATCAGCCTGTAGAGGCTGGCCTACTAATAAGGCAAGAGTATTTGCTAGAAATAAATGAGTCAGGAGAGCCGCTGTTCTCCCAGCTCAACTTTCTCAAGGCTGTGCAGATCGGAAGGCAGATGCCGTCCTTGAGCGGCTCCACAGCCCAGATAAGGCTGTCTTAGACAAAGGGACTGTCCCTGCTTTGACAAATGGGGCTGACCTTCAGTCCTGCTCAAAACATCCTGGTTTTAACAAAGTCAGTATCAAGTAGGAGACGCTACAGGGCTGCAAGGAGGTAAATCTACAGCAGGTGTTAACTGGCCGCCTTGTTATGCAATTAACCCACAATTCAGCAGCACAGCCCAGGAAGAAGGAGAGTCTGGGACTGTTGTCTTTTCTGGCTCCTTAGTTAAGTGGCTGTATTAAGAAACACTTCTGGAGAAAGAAAGATTCATTAGTCGCAGATTCTGAGAGTCTCTGTCTGAATTAAGACTCTGTAATTTAGCCTCAAATAACACTTGTCTAAACATAAGATGACTCAATTAGTAGAATCAGAGGGATTCTGAGCTCCCTTTGTGTCTTTGCTGGTGCCACCTCCAGCAGTCAAAGAAGGTGACTCAGCGCGCGGACGCCTTTAGTCTATTGGACCGGAAGCGAAGTGGCAACTGGAGAATGAAAATTTCACATTTAATCGGAGTCAAAAGAGAAAAAGACATCCTATGTTATTTGGTCCTCCGTCCCGAGTCTCGGACGGGAGCCTGCCTCCCAATCCATTATCTTTGTCTCATCCAATGTGTCAGTTTGTGTCTCCGACTCTGAGGCTAGATCAGATGGCGGTCCTCTTCCCAGACTTGCAATTTCGTGTCGCTGTATTTTCTCGGGGCTTGAAAACTTGAACTACTAATTGAAATTTTTATTCAATTTGTTAAACGGAGGACCTGGGAGGGTGTGATAATTATCTTTGACTCCTCGGAAGTCTGTCACGGGAAAGATGAAAAACATTGCTGGGTGAGGGTGTAGAACAAGGGACAGATGCTGAGGAGGGCGCGTCTAATTCATTAGAAAGATGGATTGTTTGTCGGCTGAGAATGAGCAAGGAGGAAATGGGCTATCCCGGGAGATGGTAGACTTCCTCTGCAGCCTAATCCCTGGATTCACCAGAGATTGTGATGAGGTGGCTGCTAAGGCTGCTGGGAAATATCTCGCTCTCCCTTCAGTATTGTCATTGGAGGATTCTCATTCCTGCCCTCCTGGTGGTAGAGTGAAGTACTCCCTTCAGTATTGTCATTGGAGGATTCTCATTCCTGCCCTCCTGGTGGTAGAGTGAAGGTGGGTGACTACTTCTGGCCTTTACAGATAGCCCATATTTATTTGCTTTATTTATTTACGTGTATTTACTTTTGGTTTTGACAGGGAACGACTGGCAGGGATGTAGCTAGGGATGACCTTAAACTTCTGCTCCAACTACTTCCACAGCGCAAGTGCTGAGATCACAGGTGTATGCCACCAAGCTGGGTTTATGCAGTGCTGGGGATTGAACCTATGGTGTTGTGCATGTTAGAAAAGGCTTCTACCAACTAAGCTGTATCCTAGGGCCTGTAGTCTGTGTGTAGTGGCCTATGTGAGACCTCTAGAATGTTCTGTCCCTACTAGTGTAACCAAGGATGCACTGGTGTAGATGGTGCTTTCTTCAGCCTAGCCCCTGGCAGGGTGGTAGCGGGCCATCTTGCATTGAGCAAGCTGCAAGAAGATGCAATATACTGTGATTTAAAGCTACCATAGTGTGCCTAACTAAGCCTGCATAGACATTCTGTGCAGATATTCTAGGGCATCAATAAGCTCAGGGAAACAACTCCCCTTTCAGTTTTAGGGTCTGGACTGTGACTCACCACAGACAATTGTGGCACCCGCATCCACTTTCCCAGAGAAGAACCTGCTCAAGCTTGGCTGTGTGCCCACTTCTGGCTGATGAAACTTAAGGGCAGTCTTGGGTGGGAACGATGTGCCTTTGGGATAAAAGCAGGCCAACAGCCAGATGAGGAGCGATCTGCCCCCACTCACTATTTAATGTGACGAAATCACGACGCTTGAAGGAGAGAAAGCCACAGTCCATTTCACACGCAGAGCGGGGACTCCAGCAGTGTCATCGGAAGACACAGTTCCCGCCTGCCTGGTGGCACAGTGTCATCAGGGAGACAGCGCAAGCCGAGCTGCTCAGAATGCCTTTTGTTTTCCCTGAGTCCAGGCCTAGCTGAATGATACTTCCATTTGCATAATTGGACTCATATTTGGAGCCTGTTTCTCTCTTTAGGTCCCCATTTCAGCTAAAGGAGCCATAGTCCTTCCTGTTACCCAAAATTGACTTTCTACCCTTCCTTTCCCACTAGATCTGCAATGCTACCTGTCCACCGCCATCTGTCTCTTCTATGGCGGCTCGGGCTACCATAGCTATGCAACGGCAGTGTAGCTGACTGACTGGCTTTTACCCTAGTTCTCCTCCAGCATAGGTTCACTGCACCCAGAAGGATCTCCCTAAAGCCTCTTGATCTTATCTACTCTGGACTTAAAACACTGACAGTTAGTTCCTAAGGCCCAAGTCCACAGTGGTTGGGACTAAAGAGCTTTGCATAGCCCGCTGTGGCTGTGTCTTTTATCTCAGACTGGCCATCCACGTGTGTTTCTGACCCACATCACCTACAAGTTACATTTTCCCCTTTCAGCCTCTTTGAATGTGCCAACCTGCTCTCTGGAAACAATTTGCCTTCTCCCTTGCCCAGCCAACCTTCATCCTGCTTCAAGGATGTTAGTTCAGTTATTTTACACTCAGGGGACCTTTCCCTGACTTCTCCAGGGTTGACTGACTTGTCCCTATGCATCCCTGATGTCTGTTCCTCTAAGTATTTCCACCATAGACTTACACCTTCCTGTCATTCCTCCAACCCTCACTAGATTGGACCCCGAGGACGCTGATCACCATTGCTATTGCAGGAGAAGCATCTGGTGTGTTTCAGGTCCTGAAGATGAATTGGGGGTACTGTTCATTATATGCATTTTTGTTAGCCACAAGTACTTGTCCATGTATGTGGGCTTTGAGACTACATCAAGCCAGGATGTGATGGTGCATGAGAGAATGATGCTAAAAGGGACATACTGGGTATCAAATTCAAGTCCTTGTGTTTGCAAGGCAAGCACTTTTGCTGACTGAGCCATCTCCTCCACATCACTTTCATTTTATGTTATAAATTTCCCCTGACTATCCCCGTTCCTCTCTGCCTCTTTGTTGGTGCTCTCTGGCCATTCTTTCTTAGTCGCATACTGTACTTCAATAGCAAAGAACCATCCTTTGCAGCCTCACAGACATTAGACAAAGCATGGTACATGTATCTAGGGAAGGTACCAGCTCCCCAAATGGGTCTTTATTGTCCACAAGCAAGTCAGACTTTTGAACACTGACACATTTGGAATTAGGCTTAATTTTCTTAGAGTCCTTTCTGCTTTCAGGAGAATTTCTTTGCCAACACCCATCTAATCACCTTTCCTTTTGCTTCTATTTTTTTCCAAGCCTTAATACTTTGCCCCTCACGTAACACATATAGTTTGTCTTATTTTCTATTGTCTTTAGGAATTGCATGCAGCCTGTCACACTCTATAAAGACTGTATAGCAGCTGAGGGGATTTTATAACATTGGGAAAAATGTTTACTGATCTGTCATTAACAGTGACATGATGCTAACAGAGAGGCGCCAGTGGTAAACACGGAATGGTCTCTTCCCGTCTGTCAGCCATTCATTGTATAGTTAGTAAGACTAACATTGCATGTATATAAAAGTGTTATACATTGTATTGTATATAAAAGTGTTATTGCCGGGCAGCCGTGGTACATGCCTTTAATCCCAGCACTCGGGAGGCAGAGGCAGGTGGATCTCTGTGAGTTCGAGGCCAGCCTGGTCTACAAGCGCTAGTTCCAGGACAGGCTCCAAAAGATTACAGAGAAACCCTGTCTCGAACCTCCCCCCCCCCCCACAAAGTGTTACAATATATTGAGAAATGGGAACTATTCAAAAGATAGAATGCATGGTTAAATCTCCAACACAGAGTTTTCACCTAACACATCACTTGGCAGAAGAAGAGATAAGCCAAGGGTTGGGGGCACAAAGGTCAGGGGCAACTTGGGGAAGGGATTGGTGACCAGAGAGTTCATCAGTGGGCTGCAAATATTCTAACCTTTAGGACCAGCATAGACAGGGTGATGTGGCCCCAGTGTTAATAGTAGGTACTAGACTCTCTGTCTTCCTCTAAGGTCCTTGCTATTTAATCTGCTGTAACCCATGTGACAACCCAATGCAGTCAGATCTGCTGCTCTACCCAGTTCATAGAGGAGGGAGGGAACCACAGTCCAGAGTAGAGCAAAGACCTACCAGGCTGGAAGCGGCAGCACTGGGTTTCAAATCCAGGTTCCTGGCATCTTAGCCCTCGTGTCCTGCTAGCCTGTGCTTAGTGCCATGTAGGTGGGGAGAACAGTGTTTCCATGTATTTAATGCAGAGGCTCAAAGGGGAAGGGTTGGCAAAGCATGTGGATTTGCCCTTGCAGCAGATCATACCCTGGTGCTGCCCGCCTTCCTTGACGTCTTCCCAAGTCACCTCTGAGCCTGCATTCCCGCAGGGCAAAAGTCTTTGTACCAGCCCTATGCCGGTTCTTTAAGGCTTCTCTTGGCCCCAGCCTCACCCTTCTTCAAACCACTTTTGACTCTTAGTCAGGAAACCCAGAGGCCTTTCACTCACTGTTATGGCTTAATATGTCTGCTCTGTACCAGCATGGAAAGTACTAGAAGATGCTGACTGCCTCCTGCTTTAACACATGCTCTGCCCTCCCCCTGAATACTCTACTGAGAGATATGTATTGAAACCCACGCATCTTGGCACAGGGTATGTTTGGCTTGGCTTTTGGGGATGTATTTATGAGGCGTGTGTGTGTGTGTGTGAGAGAGAGAGAGAGAGAAAGAGAGAGACAGACAGACAGACAGACAGACAGATATAGAGAGACAGACACACAGAGAGAAACAGATGCAGAGAGAGACAGAGAAAGAGAGACTTCTGAAAGGAACATGGTGGCTGATTTTGGGGGAAGAGAATCACCGTGCCCTTAAAAAAATGGCCAAATGGGGGTAGGCTTATGCCCCCGAGATGAGAGTAAAGGCTGTTTATTTAAATGGTAAATGGCTGAAAAAGCAGATCAGATTTATAGGGCTTCTACAAATAATAAAAAAGTGCTCATATACAGACGTACATGTAATAAGCCTGAATTGGCTATGAAATTTATCTTCATGAGTAAAGAGGGAAGGGACTGTTGATGCTGTTAGGATTTTTACCCCATCTTTCCAGGGAAGACGGGATTAATACCAGGAGAGATAAATCACGATGTGATTTTTGTATATATGCACGAAGCAAACACAATGAATATTTGATTTTCTCCAACTTCTGCAGGGCTAAATCAATTTGAAGAGATAATGGTAGGGGATTAAGTTATTGGAACGTGTGTAACTCTAAAGTTTTGAATATAGTTAACTCACAAGTTATTACAATTCCAGCAGAACAGCTGTTATCATTGAAATAACAGATGTGTTGTGGATTGTGAAACGGAGGGAAAATTGGATATGCACATGGTTTGCAAAATAAACCAACCTCATATTAATTTTTTTTGTGAGATGCACTGCTGTAAAAAAATTATTACAAAGTGTGGGCTCCCTGAAGAAGTGTCCCCAGGCGAGGCCATAGCACAAAGACCGCCACTAATAGGCAGTCACCTTAACACGTGAAGCAGACGAAATGTTCTCGGGACTCTTTTGTACTTTAGGGCTATAGAAGGGAGTTTACCATTCTTAGAGGCACAGAGCAGTTTACAGCCGTGAAGTGGAATGTAGCAATTCCAGAAAGGGCTCGGTGTAAAGAACACCGATTTCCCAACATTTCTGTACAACTGCCTCTGGTTTTCTTTCCCCACCGCAGTAACTAAACTACAGGCTCCTCATGACCAGGGAGTTGTTTGAGTTCACCCTCTTTTCAGGGGTCACATTTTCTTCCTCCTCCTTTCTCCCCTCCCATCTTTTCCTCCCCCTTCTCCTCTTTCTTCCCTCCCGGCTTGCCTCCCTTTCCCCCTTGTCAAGATCTTATTATCCATCTTGAATTCAAGATCTCTTTGTTCCAGGCTCGCTACCTGCTACCACACCTGGCCAAACTCTGTGTGTGTGTGTGTGTGTGTGTGTGTGTGTGTGTGCACGTGTGCGCACTTGTGCTTGTGGAGATATGGGTGTACATATGTGCACATGAGACACTGTCTGCTTTGTGTTTTGAGGAATGATCACTCACTGGCTTGACATTCACTAAGTAGGCTAAGTGGGCTGTCTACCACGCCTGAGGAAACTGCTTGTCTCTGCCTTCTCAGCCCCAATGTGACAGGCAGGACCGCCCCCCCCCCCCCACCACAGCTGTTTTCGTCGTCGTCGTTGTTGTTTGTTTTTTTACACGGGTTCATGGGATCCAACCCAAGTCTTGGTGCTTGCAAGGCAAATACTTTAACAGATGGCCCTCCTCCTAGACCACTGAGTTGTATCTTTTAAACCCAGACTTATGCAATCCAGTAAGCAATGTGTGGTTACTTTGCCTGTGTTACCGAGCAAAATGTCAGCCTCAAAACTGAAGCCTAGAATCTGCCTGGGAGCCTGCACTTGGCCGACTGTCCTTTATGGGCCCCTGTGAGCTTTGTGATCACAATATCATTATTACGTTATTAGTATCAGTCGGCTACTAGTTTGTGTAGGATTTGGAAATCTGTTGCTACATTTTAACTTTTTCTACTTATTCAACAATTGTGTTCTTCTTTTCTTTCTTCCCTCTTTTTTTTTTAAATAAAAAAAATGGTATTGGGAGATAAATCTCACCATACTGTTATTCATGGTTTGGAAAAAATATACCAGAAATCTGGGGCTGGAGGGGTGTGTGTGTGTGTGTGTGTGTGTGTGTGTGTGTAGGAGAGCTAATTAAGCCTGACTCTGTCTAGTTTTCAATTCTACTACCATTGACAGCTCGCTCCTAGGAGGAAGAGGTCCCAGTTGGTCTCCACTACAAAAAAGGTTTTTAATAAAATATTCAAGATAGCTGAGGACCTTTAGAATGGGTAATTTTATTCAACACACACTATGATCTCCCTGCCGGTTGTGGGCTCTGGACCAATACCCAGGAGCTCCTAGGGTGTGAATGGCGATTATGCGTGATGTCAGAGGACCCCGAGAGCAGTCAATTTCCTACGAGTTAGATACACCACATTTTAACTTGGAGACTCCAAATGGTCTCTGGGGTTTAGTTTGCTGCCATGATTAAATCCTTACTCTTCTGAAAAGCCTAGATTTATTTTTAACTGTTTCAGTGCTGCATTTTTTTTTAAGAAAGATTAATGAGTGGTTAAAATCAAGAGGGGGAAAAATGGAAGATTCAGGAAGAATACTGTGATACGGTGCAAACTTTCATTAAATAGTGCCTGTAGTGAGTTTATCTGCCTTTGGCTTTGCCTCTGGTTTTGTGCACTTGCCTATGGAGGCCTGGGACTTAATGAGGTGGCTCCCTTCAGTGTCTTAGACACTTAGCCCTCAAAAATCTCTATCTACAAACCAATTTTTTCCCATCCATTACGAAACGAGCGAGAGAGATGGGATGCGTGGGTTGAAATCCCTGTTAATCAATTGTATCGGTCCCCCCTGGGTCGTGGTTGAAGAGCGAGTTTTCATTATCTCTAATAATTAGCACCATCGTTGTAGAAATTAGCTGAATGGGCCGATAGAGTAGTCCACGATGGGCATGTCATGTATCTTTTCATTATTAACTTTCGTCGGGGTGGTGGGAGGAGGGGTGCCTGTGTAGGGAAAATGGTCTATGGGAATTTGTTTCTCTTCTTGATGGCCTTTCACAGAGGCCTGGGGGTGGGCGGGATGAGTTTGCATCGATTTTGGAAGATCTAGAAGCGCGGTGGGCATGGGCTTTGCACACATAATGGACACCTGGGGTCTTGTTCTTACAGGTTACTTGGCGAGTGACACCAGACGGCTTCCTTACCTTGCTCAAGCCTAAGAGTCCGACTCTGGGAAGTGAAGACACGAATGAGGTCTTTCTCATCCGGTCATACTAGAATGAGAAGGCCAGTTGTAAACATCAGGGTATTGGAAAGGTTGACTGTGAGAACATACCTAGGGGTGTCACAAGTTAACCAGTGTATTGTAGCTGTTCTTAGTACAGCTGGCTTGTGTTCCATTCGTCTGATAGTGGTGAATTCACAGGACAGTGAGGCTTCTCACTCCTGACTAGGCACTGAGAGGCAAAAGTAATCAAAACAGCTTTCTAAAATGGTATGAGGCGCGATCACAGGAGGCTACCGTGGCACGGGCTGAGGAGGGCTATGTCTGACTAAGAGTTACTGACGGCAGCAGCTCTTTCCTATGGAGGTTGTGGTGGCTCTATTGAACGATTTGGGGTGTGATGCCTGGTAAGAGGCCCGACGAAAGTTAATAATGAAAAGATACATGACATGCCCATCGTGGACTACTCTATCGGCCCATTCAGCTAGCTTTCCTTTTTAGGGTGTTATGAACCAAATGTGTTTTTCCCAAGTTCATGTGTGGAAGTCCTAGTCCCCAGTGTGATGGCAGTGGGGCCTCTGGGGTATTTAGGCATGGATGAGATCAGGATGAGGGGCTCCTGTGAGGGAGTGAGTGCTCTTGCGGGAAGAGAAAGATCATAGTCTGTGTGTGACCTCCATCTCTCCCCACCTCCTCTGTTCTGCTGCCCCCTCTTCCCTTTCTTCTTGTTTCCTTTCCTCCTGCCCTCCCTCTATCCTGCCCTTCCTCCCTGCCTGCTTCCCGGCGGCCTCTCTTACTTTCTTCCTTGCCCCTGGCCTCCTAAGAAAATGGCAAGAAGGCTGTGTCATCAAGTCAGGAAGTAAGCTCTTAGCAGGAACCAAATCTGCTGATACCTGACCTTGAACTTCATAGCTATATTCATTGCTGCAATAAAACGCCACAACCAAAAACAACTTGGGGGAGATGGTGTTTGGCTTACAGTTCCAGAGGGAGAGAGCATAATGGGAGGAGAGGCGTGGCAGCGTGGAGCCGGAGCGGGAAGCTGACACCCGGAAAACAGAGAGAGCAAATTTGGAAGCGGGGTGAGGCAAGGAGCTCTCAAAGCCTGCCCCCAGTGATGTACTTTCTCCAACAAGCCCACACTGCCTTCCTCAACCGTGGTGCCAGCTGGGGAGCAAGTGTTCAAATATCTGAGCCCATGGAGGAGATTTCTCATTCACACCACCACAGCACCCTTTGGAGCTATGAGAAGTAGATGCCGTTGAAGCAAGCCTGCCTGGGGTATTTCGTTATAGCAGCCGGAGCTAATTCAGGAACTCTGGAGAACAACCCCTATCCTCGCATGGCCTTTAAAATCTGTTTCAATCCATCAGAGCTTGCTATTTGCTTTCCAGAAGCTGACCAGCCCAACCCTCAGCACATGACCTGCCCTCTCAGGCTGTGCTACAGCTTTCTTTCTCAGGCCGCATGTCTGCCCGCCTTCTTTCATGCTCCTTCAACAGGTTCGTTCCTTCCGAGCCCAGCCTGTCCCGCTCAGCCACAATGATGGGGGGAATCTGACTGGCCTCCCTAATTACTGCTGGGCAGCCTGTGACCCCAGACACTCCGAAAAGACTATTCGATCTGGAGATTGGGCCACCCTAAGTCTAGTTTTCAATACGTATTACTCAAAGTAGAGCTTGGGACAAAGCAAGACGGAGCAAGGAGGTAAGCGTGGGATATGCCTCAGAAAGGGAGAGTGTGTGCGGGGCGCCACGACGGACTCTGCACCAGCTCTCTTCAGATAATAGGAAACGGGGCTCAGGCTGCCAAACACGGAGGGCCAAGTCCCGAGTCAGGGTGAAATAGCTAGGGAAGAGTCAACAGAGACAATCCAACCCCTCCTTGTTCCGGTGTCATCACGGTACTGATTGCTTTCCTTGGCTTCAGGCTTTTAGCTGCTGCATAGACTATTAGTCTGTGCGTGTGGTGTGTGTATGTGTGGTGTAAGTTATAACATCACAAGAACAGAGATGTAGTTATATGAGCACAAGGGGGAGAGAATGGAGGGGGTCCAGAGATAACTTTTGTTGTCGTTACCCATACTCATCCTCTTTAATCCCTTTTCCTCCTTTCTTCCCTCCTTCCCTCTTTCCTTTCATCCCTCCCCTTGGGTTTGCATACACCAGAAAGGCCTCAACTTTATAGCTGAGGATGGCCTTGAACTCATCATCTTCCTGTCTCCGTCTCCCAAGTGCTAAGATTACAGGATGCCTGGTTTTATGTGGTGGTGAGAATGGGATCCAAGGCAAGCACCCTGCCACCCGAGTCCTAACCTCGGCCTAGTCCTGCTTCTTTCTACAGTCACTGCTTTCTTCTGATTGCCTTTGCTGTCCCGCCAGTTTCCAGTGGCTTCTTTAGTGACATTGTCTTACAATTTGTAAATTCTGTTATGACATAAATCTTTTCTTCTGTCCTACTTTCTGTCTGAAATTTGGCTCATCCATCCAAGAACTATAATGACACTCATTAGTATTGGTAGGGCCCAATGTCTGCTGGCTTGTTTGAGCAAAGCTGTGCTCTTGTGGGGCTCTCGTTCCCCGGCACACTGTCCTTTTATGCAAGGTCATTGCCAGTTCCTGTCCTCTTCTCCCTCTAATTTCTCTGGGCCCTTTCTGACTTACCCACCCTCGGCAGGTCAGGCTGCCTCCCACAACCAAAGCCCGTTCTCATTCTGTTCCCACCCACGTGGGATCCTGTGGCCATGTCCTTTGGGGCCAGCAACATCGAAGTGCAAACCTGGTGGCTATCTCCGCCTGCTGTCAGCAGGGGTGGGGCAGCCTCCACAGGGTAGAAGATGGGTAGTGAGTGCTGGTATTAGCCAACAGCTGCTCGGCATTCCTGCTGCATGGAGAGGCTGGGTGGCCCCGTCTGCCAAGTCCTCCACTAAGAAAACACTGTTTCCACTTGGCTTCAAGGAGCGGAAGAAAACTGGCCGGGCAACTTTTTTGCATGGGGCTCATGTAACTTGAATGCCCCATCCTGGCACGGGTTCCTGGCCTGACTGGCAGTGGCCCCTTTGTGTGGCATCCTGGAGGACAGGATTGGTTCGGTGCCTCCGGGGCATGACATCCCAGGTCAGCAGATGGCCCTCTGATTACTCTTTCGGCCCGTCTTATCTGACCATTCCTTCTCGGTATGAACAGCTGTCTCCTTCACTGTAGGGCTGCCCAGCCGGGTTGGTGATTTTTCTTCTGCCCTTTTGTTTGCACAGAACATAAATCTTTCTCTTTCTGTGACCTGGCCTGCGGTTCCATCCACCTGTGCCCGCCTTGAGCAATATATAACTCACCAGGCTCTGCTTCCTTTGCTGGCTTCAGCCTAGAAACCCAACTTTCTTCTTTCCTCCCCCTCTTCTGGGCTGATTCAGCACTCTTAGCACCTGGCTGCCAGTTAGCACTTAAACACAAAAAGGACATTATCTTGTGGGTCTGACCTGCTCTGGAAACTTCCGACAGAATGAGACACCAGAAGTCGTCTCCATCCCATTGGCTTCCTTTCTCTCTCTTTTCCCCGAGTCTGAGGAGATTTCATTTACACCAGGTTGGCAGCCACTGTGCTAATTGAAAATGAGTTAATTGAATAGCATGGTACTTAGGAAGGGTTCTGAGCTGTCAAAGGACGGTCAGTCAATTGAGTCAATGCAGTTAATGGTTTAGCGATGATCACAAAAATTGGATATGAACTTACAGGGAAAGGGCTTTCGTTTCCTGAGACGGGGCCTTACGAATCCCAGAATGTTAGCGATGAAGGGCTATCGACCTTTTGGATTGCTTCAAGCCGTGCTTGGTTTTGCAAAATTGTTTGGCTTCCCAGGTGAGAGCAAAATCTCCCATGTGTTTTCTTGATGCCCTTGTGTCGTGACAGGTACATTATGCCCTGGAGACACGGTCTCTTACCTTCAGCCGGGGAAAGTACTCGTGCAACAGAATTTGGAGTGGCAGACTCCTCAGCTAGAGGGCATGTACCTGCAGTTATGAGCAGCTTTGCAGTGAAATGAATAAGGTCCACTACCAGACAATCTAGAACCTTCCAAGCTTGTACGTGCACACACGCAGCTGTTCCTAGGAGATGCCTGGCTGAGCATGTTTAGCAATCTTTTCGTTTCTTCTAAATGTTAAGTGTGTGGATTTATAAGACCCCCCCCCACACACACACACTTCAGTCTTCTTTTCCAGATTTTGCTTGGCAGTGGCTCAAGAATTGGTGTGCAAGTAAGCCCTCAATAATGAGTCAGGTGTGGTAACTCATAGCTCTAACCTTAGCACTCAGGCAACTGAGGCAGGGGGATCAGATCAAGGTTAGCCTTGTCTGGGTAAGGAATTTGAGGCCAGTATTGACTGCATGAGAGTCTGTTTAAAAAAAAAAACCTGAAACATAACAACTTAATGCACCCCCATCAGTGAATGATGCTGGGAGAAACTATACTATGCATGGGACGTTTTCAAACTGACTTGTGCAGTGAAAATCTAGATGGGGGAAGTGGCAGTATTCTGTCCCTTAGAGTTGGCATTGTTGACTCTCACTGGAATTAGCTAGTCGTCCCGTTTCTTAATGAACGCTGTGGGATGTGTATGGTGGTTCTATGCTTCAGTGTGCTTCTGCAGCTGTTACTGTCTCATTCCTACATCAGCCCTGTGAGATGCCACAGACAACTGCAATTTCCAATGTATAAAAAGTCAGGTATGTCTAATATTACAGTTTTGTGGTATGTATTGTGTGCTCAACGGACCTCTGGCTGCTGTACCAGATCCTAGGGTGTCGTCTGAGTTACTGAGCGAAGGGTCTCGTCTATGTCAAGTGGCAGCGAGGGCGAGAGCTAGCCATCGCCAGAGAACACCTTCCTCTGGCACTTGGATTCATCCATGGGACTTACGCCATTTGCCAAGCAAGCTGAACACTCACCTATTCTGAACGGATTCTGCAGGCATGGGGTTGTTGCTGAATGGGAGAGCCATTAGTGAGTGCTTTCTTGTCCACGGTGAACGAATCAAGGACCATGGTGGAGAAGGAACTCTAGAGTCTTAGAACTGTTTAGCCGTAGATTCCAATGCCTGTTTACCATGGGGACGTGTCAGAGATGGGAACCCATACCAACTCAGAGAGGAGAGACATGGAAGGTTTCTCGGGGAGTTCGTGGATCCTTCTCATGGTGATCATAGGGCACAAATAAATGTTTTATTCATAATGTCTGTGTAACAACAACCTGCAAAAAACCCGTATTAGACATGTACATGGCATGATACGTATGATTTTTTAAGTATATTGAATTTAGAAATACTTGACTATCAGGATACTTTATTTTTAAAGATTGTCTTAATTTTGTGCATGTGTATGAGTGTTTGCTCGTGTGTATACATGTGCATCATATACATGTAGTGCTCATGGAAGCCAGAAGTGGGTGTGGCTCTCCTCTGGAACTGGAGCTACAGATGATTGGGCGCTGCCATATGGGTGCTTGAAGCTGAACCCTGGTCCTCTGCAAGAGCAGACGGTGCTTTCTAACCTCTTAGCCATCTCTCCAGTTATACTACACAACCCCTTGAATTCATTTTAGAAGCAGCGACAGTCTTTATGTTTGCTTCCTCTGGAGAACTTACATTTCCCCTAGGAACTTAAGAACGGGTTGTTTGTTTGGGAGCGGGGAGTGAGATTCCAGGAACATACTCAAAGTGATGAAATGTGGTGAGAACCTTTTGAATCTCGGCGCTTTGGTTTCCTTTTCCCACTCAGTTTCCTTAAGCCTCCTCTGAAACTGATACTGCAATAATACCATTTCACAGACAAGGAAGCCGGGTTCACAGGAACTTGAGACTGCCCATTTGAAAATGCTAGTGTTTTGACCAACAGGGTCTGAACTTAAAATCTGTGATCTTAACATTGCTATGGTTGTATTAAAAAAAAGGAACCATAGGAAATTGCCAAAAGTGTTTGATTTCCCAGATAAGCATATGATAAACTGCAATGTAGAAGTGTAGTATGTTAGTTAATATTTTCTGATAGTGACCAAATAGATGCACCCTTGAGCTCTACAAGGCTGGGGACCACTGACTTCTGAGGGTGAAACTTCTCTAGCAAATTCTAGACCTTAAGAGAAAATTCTAAGTGTATGTCAGGAGTGAATTGCACAAAATCTTTCACAGTCCGAACTTCTATTTTCAAGTAATAAGGATACTTACTTAAATAGTTGACAAGCAGTGTGGATGGTTCTAGGAGTTCTTTGAAACTAGTCCCTGATTCTGAGTTAGGAATAAGGATAGTACTTTATATATTTTTCTGCCCCTGCCCCACCTTCATCCATTCTGTTGACATCCTCAACTACATTTTACGTTCTGGTAGCTGGAAACTCAGAGTGAACTGTTTTATTTTCATGAAGAGGCACCATGACAACAGCAGCTCTTACAAAGGGAAACATTTAATTGGGGCTGGCTTGCAGTTCAGAGATTTAGCCCATTGCCATCATGGCAGGAAGCATGGAGGCATGCAGGCAGACATGGTGCTGAAGAGGTAGTTGAGAATAGAATTCTACATCCAGATTGCCAGGAAGTAGGCAGAGAGGGGCACTGGGCCTGGCTTGAGCATCTGAAACCTTAAAGCCCACCACCAGAGACACACTTCCTCCAACAAAGTCACACCTACTCCAAAAAGATCAAACCTCCTAATAGTGCCACTCCCTGGTGATCGAGCCTTCACGTCTGTGAGTCTGTGCAGACATTTCTCTTCTAACTACCACATGGACCACCATGGCAAAGACAGGCAGGTTTCCCATCTCAGTGAAAGAAGTTGGGATTTCTGCCTTTGAAACCGCAGCAGTTGAATAGAGAGCACAGAGAGGACTCCCCGTGGCTCCTTTACAAGACCGTTCTCCTTTGTCTCCCCACTAGTTCCTCCACTAAACAAGAACCTCAGCAAAAGCTACCTAGAAATTTCTTCTTCTCATATTCTGTTTCCCTTTTTAAGCTGCAAACTCAAGCCTTATTGTATTTGCACTCCAACCAAAAGACCCCCTGGGGCAAGAATCACATTATGGAAAGCTATTTATGAGTTTTAAATTATCCACATTAACATGCTTACCGTTCACCAGTTGAGGTCTCTTGATGCCAGGCTTCATCCACAGTGTGGTCCCTGCATGGTTATGCAGCCGGCTACAAAGATTCCCAGAGGATGCAGATACACAGTGAAAGCTGAGGTCTGGAAGATTCCCCAAGGAGCAAACTAATCTATCCCCCTGCCTCTGGCACGACCAAAAGCAAAACTCACTTATGTATCTTTATAGGTCTCTTTTCCTGTTCTGTTTGTAAAATCTGATTGGTACCATCTCTTCCCATTATTTTGAGTAAAAGCTATAGGCAAAACATGATTTGGTATATATAGACATAAATATATCCAGCCTGTCCTTGATAATTATCTACTGGTATTCCCCTCCTTGTAAGAATAGTGTCAAGCTCAGAACGTTAACTCAGTATGGGGTGGAATACAGTTTACTGTTTAGGAAAAAATGATGTACGCCACAGACATTTCAATTTCATTGAGACAAGCCTGGATGGTGTTGACACAAGTATTATAGAGGCCTGATATGTACTGGCATAGGCAATGCTAATCACATTCCCTTGGACGCTTCATTCCTTAGTACGTTTGCGTCCTTGAGAATTCATTCACAGACTTTCAAAATTACAAAACTTGATTTTAGGGAGTTTGGAGACATCCAATTTTCCTATCTTGAATGGTTGCCCAGAAATGGATCCACTCTTGCTGCTCAGCCCATTGCTAATGCCACCATTAGGACAGCTGTTTAAAAAAAAAAAAAAAGTAAAAGAAAAAAAAGACAGAGTCGTCTCTCTTCATTCAAGGCTGTACTATGTAAAGAAGCACTTTAACATTGCAGAGCCGTGGCTAACGGCCCTTCCATCCCATCTCTCTCCAAGTGACAGTTTATAGGGTGATGGATACACACATCAGATCTGAGAAGCAAACATCCTGTAGAACTAAGGGAAAGACAACTCTCTCTGTGGCCTCTGGGCTCACCATCCTCACCTTGCTGTTGAAGGAGGCAGCTGCACTTGCCTCTGAGGCTCTTGGGGATTAGACCTGCCTCTCCCTCTCACCCTGCTTAAGGGGCCCCTGGTCATCTTGGTGGGACCTGTGCGTTCATTCACTCAGCATTCTATGTCCTCAGAGTTCATGGGGAGTAAAATGTAGCCCAGAGAACATAGCCTATCCTTGTGATGCCCTCTCAGCTGTCTGCACACATCGGAATGGATGCTGGCTCTCCTGGCTTGAGGTAATGAAGCTACTCAGGAGGCAGACACTCTGTCAAATCACCCAGGTTACCTGGGTACCACTGGACCATCTTTCCTGATATCGTGGCTGCTGTAGTGCTCTTTGTATGTTCCGGAGATGAAACAGAGAAGACCTATGTATTACTTAAAACTCTACACCTTGCTGTAGAACAGCAGTTCTCAGCCTGTGGGTTGTGACCCCTTTGGAGGTAGAATGACCCTTTCACCGGGGTCACATATCAGATATCCTACATATCAGATGTTTACATTATAGTTCATAACATTAGCATAAATTGCAGTTATGAAGTAGCAACGAAAACAGTTTTATGGTTGGGGCACTCTGAGCTTCCTCAGACTGTAGTTTCTGTACATGTATTCCTATAGGAGTGCCACAACAAATGTCATGGGCTGTAGCAAATGTAATGTCATGTCTTTAAAACCTGACATTCGTTCCTCACTGTCCAGAAGTGAGGCCCAGAGTGAGGAATTTTCTAGCTTGTAATGGTCAGGTCATCTTCTTGCCATGTCTTCAAGGGGCCCTGGGAAGATGATATCCTGTGTCCCATATTTTAAGAGCTCTAGTCTCATTCAAGAGGGCTTTGCCCTCATTACCTTACCTCTCAAGGTCCCCCAACTAATGCCATGGTCATCATACCAGGGGCTGTAAATATTAAATCCATATGGAGAACCAAGAGAATTATGAAAATTAGTCACATTATCTACTTCTTCAAAATGTAAATTAAATGTGGGAAAGGGCAGTCTCTTGACATTTGGAAGCCAATACTTTGAAGAACCCTGTAACTCCCCGAGCCCCTTGCAAGGTCTTGGTGTACTCCCTTCTTTTTGCTCAGCTCCTTATCTCCACCGCAGTGTATTGCCTTCGGGGTCAACGGCAAAGGCAAGGCCAAGAATGCTAGTTTCCCTGACAGGAAAATACTGGCTAGATGGTTCTATTTTGTAACTATCAAAACATGTGACTGAATATATATTCTCAAACTATGGAACGACTCTGGTCCTACCCAGGGGCGTTTGTCCACTCTCTAAGGAAAATGTGCTCCTGGGCAAGAATCACTATCCAAAAGGTTTAGTGAATGTGAAATTGGGGAAAGGATTGTCTTGCGAAGAGTATGCTAGACACGCTGGAACACAAGGGGGCAGCTTTTTCTAATACAGAGAGTGACAGAGGTGAGCCAATCGATTTCTGGTTATGACTAGTTTTTCTTTGGCCATTTCATTTCCAAATCCCTCTATTAATCACATGTGATTACAGGAATTTAGGCACTTCTTGTGTGTGTGCATATGCGCACACGCGCACACTTACATTTTATATGTACAGCTACACGTGTGTGTGAAGGCCAGAAGACCACCTTGGCGCATCAATCATCACGTGCCTTCCACCTTTTAGTTTTGAGGCAGGCTTTCCCAGTATTCTGAAACTCACCAGCTAGGTCGGGAGGCTCGGCACCGAGCCCGAGGACCTTCTCTTTCAAATCCCCACTGGAATTATTTGTCCTTGACATCGTGTGTGGCTTTGTACATAGGTTTTGGGAGATGGGCTACTTATTGAGCCTTCACTTTACCAATTAAGCCATGTCCCCAAATGCAAATTTGATTACTTCAAATTACTACTATCGGGCATGTTGGCATGCTTAATTTTACAACATTTAGAATTTCTTTTATGAGGAATGAATTTATTTTTTTTTCCCTTGAAACCTAGGTTTGTAAAACCCTTGAGAGAGGCTCTTCAGACAAGCATTCTTTTTATAGTAGATTTTGATGTGGGTCTAGAGACAGAGTGTGGAGAAACATGTGTGCCGCAGAAGAGAAGACACACAAGCCGCAGAAGAGAGACTGGTATCAGCGGTCTAGCATTGCTGTGTAGGAGTTTGCCTGTTTGGATATTCTCGGTTGGCTCTTTCCATACACAGGTGGTGACGGTCCCAATGGCTACTCCACTCACGTCTCAAGAACATTTGATGCATAGTGGAAGCTCCGTATTCAGCGAATGGGTGAATTTGTAAAGCCATCCATCTCTTGGTAGCCTTCTCTGAGTCTGCATTTGCCACACCAAAAGCCATGCTCTGTGGGCAAATGTTTTGTAACAGCCCCGAGACTAGATCTGCTGCATGCATTTCTTCTGGATATTTGAAACGAACTTTTCAGAAAAAAAGTTTTGATTTCCACTGAATATCTGTAAGACAGGCAGAAGCAATGTAGTACAGCTGATCGTGGCAATGCCAAGGTTACCCTTGTGAGATTCTTTCATATTTCAGTTCTTTGTTCATTGGAAAAGGAGAAATGAATATTTCAGAGAGCTGCTGTGAGGAGTAAGTGGGATGTATAGATGTGGTTTGAATGAGACGTGCCTTCCCAATGCCGTAGTCTTGGGAGTTTGAATATTCTATCCACAGTTGGTGGTGCTGTTTGAGTAGGTTAGGAGGTGTGGCTTTGGCATCACTAGAGGCAGACTTTGAGAATTACAAGACTCCCATTATTCCCAGTCCCTACTCTCTGCTCCCTGGTTGTAGTTCAAGATGTAAACTCTCAGCAGGAGCAGTAGGTACTTATGTCCCAGCCCCAAAATTTTAGGCAAAAATTTTAAACAGTGTTTTCGGTAGCTGTTATCACTGACCTGATAGTCACAAAGTATCCAGACCATGGGGCATGAGTTTATCAGAGGCAAGGGACTGTGACTTTATGTTTGAACACAGCAAACCAAGTCTCTTGGCTGTTAGAAACCATTTGTCCACTGAGTATGGCTTCACATGTGGCAAGTGGCAAGAGACAGAACAGGATACTGTACACTGTACAATGTGTAGGTAGAGCCTTTCAGGGGCTGCTTGGTGTTTGCTGAATCCACATATGAGGGGCGTGCCCAAGTCAAGGGCTAGTCAGGAAAACGAGCTAGAAAGGTGACGATGGCTGACGGGGGCAGGCAAGGGAAAGGAAGGCTGGTGGCAAATGGGGACAAGGTTGGCGCATTACACAAGAGGAGCAGAGCAACGCCTACCCCGGGCTCATTCCTCCAGAGGTTTCTGTAGAGGTACCCCTAGACTCCATATTATATGTGGAAGATGTGGGGATCACTAGTGAACATCTCCTTTGGCAGTGTGGGATAGATCTGGACCACATCCAGATCTTCAGCATACCATGGCCCACTTTCAAAAGCTGACTGAAGCAAAGGTTCTGTGTCTGTTTTCTGTATCACACTGGGTAAGTTTTAGTGAGACGAGGTTTATTTGAGCACATACTTCTGGAAGTCAAGGTTGTGGGACTACATCTAGTGATAACAGAATCCCAAGGCAGTGTCAGAAACTTCATGACAAGGGAGACAGAGATAGCCATTTATCTCTTCTGGTCTCTCCATCTTCTGATGAAGCCACTAAGATTCAGGGTGCTATACCCTAATGTCCGTATCTCATCTTATTCACCTGCCCCTGTCTAAGATAATTCAATTTCATTCCCCTTTCACAATATCTCTCAATAGGGATAAATTTCAACATGTTCAAACCCTACCCAAACCACAGCACCTGAGTGAAGGTCAACGATGGTGCCAGAGTTTCTTAATATGACCTGTATGGCTATTTGGAGTGGGGACAGAAAAGCTGGAATGCCTAAGATCGCCATGTGTAAGGCATCTTAGGATGCTGGTTGGCTCCAACCACTGTGGTCCAGCTCTAATACAAAACGCTTTCATTATGATGACTTCAGTAGTGGGTCTTGCTCCCTTCTGACTCTGTCCTCTCCCATGCCTCTCTCTTCTTCTTCTTTATTCTTCTCTTTTTCCTCCCTTCTTTTCCCTTCTCCTCCCTTTCTCTTCCCTTCTTCTCCTTCCCCTTTTCATTTATTCCCCCTACCCCTGAATCCACCAGTTTCCTTGTAAGCCAGCACTCCTCGTGCCTGGACCTCACAGGTACAGGACAGGGGTGGACCAATATTTGTACTTTGTTCATTTGTTTAGCCTTACAACTTTTCTCCTTTGAAAAATATAGCTCTTTCTATATTGACCAAAGGAGCTAATAGTGATCACAACCTAGAAACTTCCTCCCTTTGAAGTTCTTTTTGGTAGGATGAAATCTGTGGATTTCCTCTTCTGAAATAGCCAATACTAGTAACCAAAATTCTGAGCAGTTTTGCAAGAGGTGTGTGTGTGTGTGTGTGTGTGTGTGTGTGTGTGTGTACAGGCATCCTGCTTTCTCATTCTCTGCCTTATTCCCCTGAAAAGGGGTCTCTCACATAACTGGAACTAGGCTGTGCAGGAGATCCCTAAAATGCCTGACACCTTACTGAGCCCCCCATGTTAGCAAGAACCCCAGCTGAGGGCTAAAGTAGTCAGTTCTGGGCCTAATACTTGGGCATCCCTCAGTAAGAATTTCTTGAGTAGAAGGGCAATGATATGACCCCCACCTATTCTGCAGTTGTGGGTGGAGGCGTTCCTCCCTAAGATAAATTCAAGTCCACCCTGATTCATTCCTTCAGCCCATCTCTGGGAAGTCACTTGCATTCTTATGAAGCACCAAGTATCACTTTCAGTGAAGGGGGTAGTGGTTCAAAATCTTTAAAAGTAATACTCCCGAATGCATTATAAAATGTTAGCCTGGGCTTATTGAAGTCACAGATACTTTCAATGAATATTAATGAATGGATATAAAACGACAAGAGATACTGGGTTACAATACCAATGAGCCAAAATTGAGAAAGATAAATTTAAACAAAAATGATTAAACTAATTGACACACATATAATTTTTATATGTTCCCGGTTTTTAAGAGACAAGAAATTGCTGTGGGATTCAAGGTCAGCAGATTAAGTGCTTAAATGCCAGTTCATTCGCAACTGTGCTACTACCAACTTCCACACAGCCCTGAAAAAAAATCTATGCAGGGTCTGTTTCCATTTCCCCATTTTGCTCTCTTTGGGAGAGAACAGTTAACAGGGGGCTATGTTGCCAGGTTGGCATTTAGACTTATAACCAAGATGACCAACATAACATTTAAGAAGCAAGCTGCAGAAGATAACGGATGATCTCCCTTGTGGTCCTTCTCAACGTGGCCCTCAGACAGCAGAGGTACAGATGAGAGTCAGCAGAGAACCCGCTCACTTAAAACTGCTAACAATTTCATTATCAGTCAAGCAAAGAACTGTCTTCTTCTAGGGGCCTGGGGACGGTCTGCTCACGAGCCTGCCACCTGCCTCCTCTTCTGCTAGCCCATCTTCCCTTCCTCCGCATCAGTGGCCTCTCCGTTGCCAATGGGCTCTTCTGACCATTCAGAAAAATAGGGATGGTGATCACTTAATTGACTGCCACTGGCTAAATTATTGTTCCCTGGGTGGTTTGTCTAGGGGAATTGGATCTTTCCTTGGGAGGTCTTTGCCTGTTTCTTTTCATGCGCTGCCATCTTTAGTTCATGGAAGGGCATCTTCTAATGTGGCTGGCCCGCCCCCATTGGGTAGCCTCCGAATTGCATTAAGGCATACGATATGTTTAGCATTTCTAGGTACATCAGATGGCTTTCAGGGTATCTTTAGTTTTCCTTCTTTCCAGAACCACAGGTCCTGTGCAACGCCGATTTCTTCCCTGGGCTTTGCAGCACAGCTTCTAGAGGCTTCTCAGCCTTCTTCTCACAATGCCAAGATGACACCCAGTTCCAGACCTTCACACCAGCAAACCTACTGGGGAGACAGTGGTCTTTTCTGCTAGCTTTGCTGACACAGAGAATACTCTCACGTTTATGGTCATTTGGGGGAGGGGTGTTTCCAGATTACATGGGACAGTAGCTGTGTGGCTCTCCTATATCTGTGGATGGTATGGTGGTCCATACTGTCCAAGCCATATGAATAGTGATGGGATGCAGATTTGGGGAGCTGCTATATGGAAGTAGGGGAGTATGTGCCAGCAGGAAGGACTTAGCTTTCTGATTTACCCAGACATGTGTTTAAAGAGATGTGTTCAGGTGCTTGGTACGTCCAAACATAGATTGGACACACTGGACCCATCAAGGGGACAGAGAAAGAACACGACACATTGCTGTACCTATATATTTCTTTTGTTTTGTCCCAGGATGATCTTGAACTTGGTAAGTAGTTGGGGTGAACTTGGCCTTTGGATCTTCCAACATCCACATCCCAACTTTTCTGATTATAGACCTATTACCACCACACCAAGTTTTATGCAGGGTTGTGGGTGGACTCCAGGGCATTGTCCATGCTAGGCAAGCACTCTACCAACTGAACTACGCCCCTAGTCCAGATGGAAGCCTCTTTCCCTAAAGATGGGAGAAGGGATGTGGTCTGTTTTGACGTCCTTTGGGAAAGGAAAGAGTCTGTTATGAGAACTTCAAAGACCCGAAAGTCTAAAAGTCAAGAGAGAAATCTGAGAATTTGTGACACCAGCAGTTGAGAATGCTTAGTACTATCATAACAACAGCACAGCTATAGATAGAAGGCAAGTTACCACTTATAGGATGTGCTGACACTTATTTATATTTTTAAGGTATTATGCTTTTATGTGTATGAATTTTTCCTGTGTTCCACATGTGTATGTGCCTGGGGTCCACAGAGGTCATAAGAGGGCACTGGATCCCCTGAAACTGGAGCTACAGATGGTTGTGAGCCACCATGTGGGTGCTGGGAATTGAGCCTAGGTCTTCAGTAAGAACACATGCTCTTAACCACTGAGGTGTCTCTCTAGCCCCCTCACTTACATTTAATGGTGTCTGTGTGGCTCTTAGGACTTCCATTCCTATTAGCAGAATCCTCACAAATATACAAGACAACCCAGTGATTTGTAGAACTAACAGCTTGATGTAAAATTAAAGCATTATTTTGCGATCAAAGCAAACGTTCATCAAATTACAATACATTAATGACTCAGATGTTTATGGCCAGAGATATCTCTCATAGGGGAATTGAAAACCATGCATATACTGAAAAGTAATAGAATGCATAAGTAAATTAGGGTGTATGTCTTCCATTGCATTGTGGGTAGACGGTTTTAATATGCTGCTGCCCAAAAATGTCCAACGGTGAGGTGGGCTCATGAGTTGTGATCAGAGCGATTTGAAAGTTGGCACGAGCTTGCTCACACTATGGTTTCAAAAGTGAGCAGGTGATGATGAAAACTGCTCTCTGTCACAGGAGCCATGGTTGACAGTTCACAGTTCTTATGTCGATGACCAACCAAGTAGAATGAATGCCTATCGCCAGCCCGTTTGCTAAGTCGCAGTCCTCAGAAAACTATCATCAGCTGCCAGGTGAACAGCGATGCTTTCAATTCTTCCTTTTTGTCTTCAGATTGGTTTATTTATGTGTATGTGACTGTGTATGCATGTGGGCATGTACGTATTCAGGGCAGAGGACAACTTGCGAAAGTCCATTCTCTCATCCCACTGTGTAAATTCCCAGGATCCAACTGACATCTCAAGTTTGGTGGCAACCCTCTTTACTGACTGAGTCACCTCCCAGTCCTCTTTTAGTTTTTAAAATGTTTGGGGAGGACTGGAGAGATGGATCAATTGTTAAGAGCCCTGGCCTCTCTTCAGAGGACCCCAGTTCAGATCCCAGTACCCACACGACAGCTCACATGTTCTGGTGTTCTGTTGTCCTCTCTTGGTCTCCTCTAGCACTTCACAGGCGGTGTACATACATAGACACACACAGGCAAAATACTCAGTAACTAAAAACAAATCTTTAAAGAGGAAATTTAAAAACATTTTGGGTTTTGTGCCCTAAACTCTGTACATCAAAATGTATTATTTTTAACAAGCGTAGAAATGAATAGAATCCTTAATATTTTTTTCTATGAAAATTACATATAATTTCTGATAACTCCACATCTGTCTGTCTTTTCTGGTGTCTTTTCCCTCCTTTCACCAAGTTCGTCTTTAGCTCCTGTATTTTACAGAAAACCCCAGGCATGGGTCAAAGGCTGTGGTATTCTTAAATACCCAAATGAAGTCAACACTGAAAAGAAAAGTGTGTAAAGTCTCTTACTGCTTACTGGCGAGAACCCACAAAGAGAACAGTTGTAGTTTTTGTGGCAAATCCGTCCATCCCCGTTGCCCCATGTCTGTAAGGAATCCTCTGTCAACAGAGGAAGATGATTAGAGCATCCATTTGACTTTCGCTGAGCGCTGGGCTCTGCACTACGGACTTTCCTTAGATAATAATCCTTCCAACCACCCCGTCAGGAAGGCTCTATTGTTGTGCTCATTTTACAGGCGAGGCTTAGAAATGTCAGGTCATTTAGATGTGGCCATGCAGTTAGCGTGGTGATATGGAGATGTGGCTTGGGCTTACTCCACAGTTTGTGTTCCTAGTCAGTGCAAAGTCCTAATGCCGCTGCTTTAGTTTTAATTTGTGTGTGAAAGAGTTGATGCAATGTTTGGGATTAGAATGAATATGTACTGGGCTTACACACACATACACACACTGACATAGACTTACACACACACATTTACACACACATTTACACACACACACACACACACACACACACACACAGGAACTCAGTAGAAGCTTATTATTCAACCCGCTGGCACTCAAAACCCTTCCAGGAGACAATAGCTGTAGCCTAGCTTCAGCGCACAATCTTTGAAATGCGGAGCCTTCCCAATGCCACTCACCTTTAAGGACTGTGTGAATCGAATGAGTTAAAACATCTAGAGTCCCTGGATGAGGCCTGGCACACACTTAAGATCTCAGGAAATACTTGCTGCCTCTGAATTTTGTTGAAAGCTTTTCACTGAGAGACCGAGGAAGCCTGCAGAAGAGGTCATCAGTGAGACCCACTAAGAACGTCACAGACCCTGGCCCTAAGGGGGACACAGAGCATGTAGCCACTGCCTTCACTTTCATGCCCGACATTTATTTGCACTCTGTATCCCCAATTCCCCCCAATCACCTCATTCCAGAGATCCTGCTTTGCTCTGTGGTTTGGATAAGGAAATGAAATGAATGAGTTTTGAAAGAATCTCCCTTTCTGTGGGAGTCAGAGTGAGTTCTGGCAGGTGTGGATTCCACAACTAATGGAAAGTTCTGTTTTGTTCAGAATGTGGCTGAGAGGAGTTCGTCCAGGGGTTTGAAATGGACAGGATGAGAAGCTGATGGGGTGCTGACTGAGCAGGGAACTCCTGGTTGGGACCCACAGAGGATTCATGCTGGGCCGGTGTGGGAAATGACCATATCTGGGGGATGCTGGATTGTGGGGAGGAGGGTGAGCTAAGCCTGCTCCTCTCTGTCCTTTGCTGCTTCCTATTGGACCTTGTCTTTGCAAGTGTTCTAGGCAAGTGGCAGCTGTGGGGATAGAGGCCCTGATATGTAGAAGTTAAGAGCTGATAAGAGAATCTCCGTCTCTTCTTGGGGACGAGGAAGACCAGCCAGCAATTTCTGGGACAGGCGATGGCTGAACCACGGAGTGCCCCCTGATAATCTGGGGAGTTGCTAACATTTATAGAAAATGGAAATATATTTAAAATTCAAACATATAATTTTGACTATTTCCAGCCTCCCATATGTGTATCAGCAAAAGTAAATTTTGAGAGCAGTAGTGGGAAAATACCGCCTGGGGAAAAAGAAAAGTGACTGCGGAAGCCTGGTTTCCAGAATAATTTATTTCACAATAAGAGCAAATCCCTTTCCCCAGGGGAATATTTGACACAGTAATTGCACTGGGGAACAGTCACTGTTTCGTTTCATTTTTTCTCTCTTTTTAAAAACTTTCTTTGTAAAGAAATATGCTACGTCTTCCTGAAAGAACAACTTGAACAATAGGAGCAGGTTGTAAGGTGGGTATTTTGTGTGTGTGCATGTATGCATAGTACATGTATATGGAGCCATTCATTCATTGTTGGGCCTCAGAACAACATCTTAGACAATCAAAAGAGAAAATTAGATACACATGAGGTGGAAACACTACAAAATGCATCTTTACAGATTTAGGGCAGAAAAGAACACAGCCATCTGCCTGGCTCAGATCAAAAAGCTGAGCTCATCAGAATCACCACTGACCAAGGAGTAGTTATTTGATAGCTTCTGGTTTCTTTCAAGAATGTAGACTTCACCCAGTGGTGGTAGTGCACATTTTAATCCCAGCACTCGGGAGGCAGAGGCAGGCGGATTTCTGTGAGTTCAAGGTCAGCCTGGTCTACAGAGAGAGTTCTGGGACAGCCAGGGCTACATTGAAAAAGCCTGTCTCAAAACAAACAAACAAACAAACAAATTAATTAATATAGAATTCAACAATTTGTTGTTAATAACAATTAGGCCTTCACACTAATGTGTGACTGTACTAGTGATCTCAGAAACTGTAAAGATATAAATGCAGATTTATAATTAATGTATCACGAAGGTGAGTGGCAATAGCTGAAGTACCATGAATGTAGGATGCTTGATCTATGTTCCCAGATTTCTATTTCTCCCAGTTTCACGAAGGCATGTATGCACAGCACATTTGCATGTATATCTACACATGTACTCCTGTATATAGAGGCTCACAGTTGATGTCAAGAATCATCCTCAGTTACTCTTCCACTCTATTCCATGAGGCGAGGTCACCCAGTCAAACACAGAGCTCACTGATAGGGCTAGTCTTGTTAGCCAGTTTGCTCCAGGGGTCCCACGTCTGACTTCTAAGGTTAGGATTAAAGTGGACTGTGATGACTTCTAGACATCGGAGTGGACCCTAGGGATCTGAAATCCAGTCTACATGCTTGTGCCACGGCACTTGAATCACTGACCCACCTCCCCAGTCCTTAAGATTTCTATATTTTATAAGGATCCATTGGCATGTGTCTGTAGATATGTTCAACGTGGGTATAATTTTTTAATATTGGCTGTGGCATTTTATATATTTTTTTAGGTTAGCATACAAAGTAGTGGGTTCCATCACGACACCATCACAAACACAAAGATTAAGAAAATGAACATTGTAATGAATATTTTAAATAATGTTTTTATTTATTCTTTGAGAACTTCATACAATATTTTCAGCATATTTGTCCCCCCAAACTCCCCCTAGATCCTCCCACTCTGCTTCCTGTCTCACTGCTCTATTTCAAAACTAGACAGAAAATCAGATTCGTGGAGACCAGTTTTTGTTGGCCTACTCCTGAGCATGGGGCAGGGCCTGTCTTGGAGCACAGTTGATAAACCAAGTATCACTCCCTTGAAGAAAGCTGTCTTTCTCTCTCACAGTAGCAAATGCCAATAGCTCCTTGGCCAGGATGGGGACTTTGTGCTCACCCCCATCCCTCTATACTGTAACGTTTGTCTGGCTTGAGCTTGTGTGGGCTCTCTGCGTACCGCTGTGGGGGTTCATATGTACATCTCCTCTGTTGTGTCTGGGAAAAGTTACATCCTCAAGTCCTCCACTACTTCTGTCTCTTAAGTCTTTCTACCCCTCTTCTAGTCTTACGGGAAGAACTGTGATCTAGACAGCCCTTTTAGGGCAGAGTATAATGCATATTTTAAGCAAAAGACTTTCTTGTGATGGTTTTAATGGTTGACACCCGTTACCTATCCATGCAATTTAAATATCCATGCTTTAAGGTAGAGGAGTTGAAGTGACATGTCTTTGTCTCAGATGAATCCTGTGGGGTTCAGCAGCCCCCAAGCTCCAGGCTCCCTCTCCATCCTCAGGGTGGTGATGCCGTCTCACTTCTGGTACCTGTAGTAAATTCAGCTGTGCCAAAGCTTAGGGGTGGCAGTTGGCGGCTGCTATTTCTCTGGGAGCTTTTGTAAGAGGGATGGAGGAAGTGGAGGGATGGCGAGTGTCACACCTGGAGGAAGAGCAGAAGATCCTGTGTGAGGACCACATGTTCCCAGGCAGGAAGTTTCCTTGCAGACTCTGCTGTGATCTCTGGGAAGCATGGCAAGACATTCCCAGGCTGCATGCATTTTTTCTGCATAGGAGAAAACCAAACACCACAGCAGCTTTAGAAAGTGAGTGAGGGATCCTCAGGTCACAGGAAAATGAGAAAAGAAACAACCCAAATCCATGCTGGTTGTGATGAGATTAACATTTCCCAAAGCAGCTAGATCGTCTTTTATTTTATATCACCACTGTTTGCCTTACTATAAAAAAACGATAGATGGTAGGAAGTTGTAAAATGAAAGGAATTCACAATCCTTCCTCCAACAGGAGAAATACTTTTAAGATGTTTTTGTTTTGTTAATTTCATTATGTAGATGAGGAAACTAATATTTAGATTGGTGGTGCACACCTGTAATCCCAGCATTCAGAGGGCTGAGGTAGGAGGGTTGCAAATTCAAGGTCAGCCTGGGCTGTGTGCTGGGAACCTTTGCCAAAAGGAAAGTTAAACAAACAAAGCAAATAAACAAAAGTAACAAATATATAGGGAAGTCAACTGACATGCCTGTGGGCCACAGTTCCTGCAGGACTCACGGGTCTGACAGACAGGACACAGCCCCTATAGGACTCACGGGTCTGACAGACAGGACACAGATCCTGTAGGACTCTCGGGTCTAACAGAGAGGACACAGTTCCTGTAGGACTCACGGGTCTGACAGACAGGACACAGCCCCTATAGGACTCTCAGTCTGACAGATAGAACACAGCTCCTATAGGACTCACGGCCTGGTAGGCAGGACATGCATTAAGCTCAGCCAAGAGTTTACTTTGAGAGAAACTGGTTGATTTTTCTTTCAGTGTCACCAACGCGAGCCAACCTCTATCTACTAAAGTCTCCACGGCTGCGGCTGTCTGACTTCTCTTTGGCTAGGTGATGGGAGAGCTCTTCATAGACACCTCTGTGGTTTGGAAGCAGGATGCAGTCAGACCTAAGAGCCCCAACCCGAGCCCCGCCTTTCTCTACTACGCTTGGCTATTTCACTGACTCTTAAGTCGAGGTTGATGGTGCGGCTTTCTCACTCAGCTATGGCTGAGCATTCGTGGCCACCTTTTCTTAGAACTTTGACAAGTTATGCATCTCTACATTGGCCACTACCCACCACAAAGGATGCTTCTCTTGAAGCAGGAGAGATGGCTCAGCAGTTAAGAACATGAGCTGCTCTTCCAGAGGACTAGGTCTTGTTGATCAATTGGATTCATGCTCTGGTCAGTTCCCATCGGGGAAATGTTTTCTAGTAGGCAGAGCCGAGAAGTTTCCGAAGCTGAGTTTGGGCTTGAAAGAACCTTTTAATTAACCTGGCAAAACAGTAAATAGAAGGGACTAGGGAAAGTGAGTATCGCTGGTTTTCTACTCTCTTTGTCGTGTTTGAGAACATATAACCCGGGAGTTCACACTCTTGAGCCCTCACGCATGTAAACACACATGGATACACACACCACACACATGCACATGCAAGAGAAAAATGAAAAGATTATTTTTGCGAGCATCTACATAGTGGCCCAATGATAGGTTTTGGGGGGGGGAACTTCTAATTTAGGCTTAGACAAATTACATCAAAGAACTGAATCTAGCCTGCAATCCTCTCCATCCTGTCTTAAAACTCCGTTGGAGCACAGTAATGCTGATTCCTTCATTCGCGGGCCTTTGGGGGAGCCGGCTGACCCAACTTCCTCTTGGTAGAGGTGTTCCTGGATGCAGCCCTCGCATATAACTCTCCCTTGCCAGCATCAGCAGCCTTGAAGTCTCATCCCGACAAGGAAACACCATGGACACCAAAGGTCTCTGCCTTTGGGACTGCAGAGGTGGGTCATACAGTACTGAGAGCATCTACAGACATCAGACACTGCTTTACCACAAGGACACCAAAGACAGCTTTTTTATTGAGATCTCCTCTTGGGTCCCTGAAATGTCATTTTCAAACCAAAAATGATGAAAAGATAAAGAAGAGTAGATTTGTTTGGTGGATGTAGCTTACCCCTTGAGTCTGTTATGTATCTGATCTTAGGATGCTGACTACAGACAGCCATCTTGGCTAACCCTGAAGCTAATGACAATTATGTACATAAAGAGGTATGTTCTGCTGGTCTTTGAGTAAATGCTAGCCAGTTGTGTTTGCCTACCTTGCTGATACCTGTGAGAGAAAGCTTTGGGGGCCGTGTTCTGTGTGTGTGTGTGTGTGTGTGCACATGTGTGTGAGCGCAAGTGTGTCATGTGTCATGTGTGTACTATGGCAAGCAGATGGTGGTTAATCTTCCTTGTTTGAGGCAGAGTCATTGGTTTGTTTTCATAGCCTGCTATGCCAGGCTGCCTGGTGGGAGAATTGTCGATTCTCCTGACTCTGCCTCCTGTAACACCATAGGAGACCCTGGATTAGATGCTGCTTATGTGGGGTCCGAGCATCTGTAGTCCGTCTTCACACTTGCGGGGTCCGAGCATCTGTAGTCCGTCTTCACACTTGCGGGGTCCGAGCATCTGTAGTCCGTCTTCACACTTGCACAGCCAGAACTTTGCACCCAGCATCTCCCTAGCTCTGAGACATGTTCTGAAGTCTCTGAGTTGAAACAAGAAGGACACGGCCATTCCTTCTCAGCAGGTCCCCTTGTGTCTGTCAGGCACATGCCCTCCTTTGGGTGCCCAGCCTGCCATCATCTTTCTCCTTCTCAACCAGCCAACCCCCATTCCCCTTCCAATCCCAGGCCCAGCGTCTTTTCTACAGCCAATCTTTTCCCAGACAGACGCTTCCTCTCGCTGCGACCTGAGAATATTTCTCCTACCCTTTCATAGCCTCCCTCAGATGGTGGATTTGCATTTTTATGTCTCACTTCCCCAGACAGTGGGCGAAGACAGTCCCTCTCAGTTTTGCGTCCTTGGTTCCCAGAGCGGTAGCGGTATTCTAGTACACAAACCACGAGCAAGATTGGGAAATGCAATGAAAAGTAGAGATGCAGAGCCCTGGAGTGCTCACCTGGGTGAGCCTCGCTGCTTCAGCTGTGGCATGGGAACAAGACCCGTGCTGGGTCAGGGGTTAACGTGAGGATCAAGTGAATGGCTTCTTACAGGGTTTAGCCCGGGACCTACTTCAGAGGAAAGGCTCAGGGTTGGAAGCTTCTTTTGTATCCTACTTCCCGTCCTTTCTTAAGTTATATTTTATTTTTTTTTCCTTTGTAGGGAGGCACATGCCAAGGCATGTGTGGAGAGCAGAGGACAGTTTGCAGAAGTTGCTTTTCTTCTTCTACCGTGTGTGTCCCTAGAGCTCAAACACAGGCCACCAGGCTTGGTAGCTGGCGTTTTTAGCCCCCAGGTCATCTCGTAGGGCCTAGGCCCCAATTCTCTAATATAAGATCGTAGACATTTGTACCTACAATAACCTGATGGCTGACTTGATGGGCAAGTGTTTCCTGTGGCCCCTCACATTTTTTTTATTGAGGCCACCACTATATAGCCGAGCAATGCCTAAGTTGTACCTGGCAGGGAGTTAATCTGATTTCTTTTCATTTAATGAAAGGCCTTCTCCCTCCTTGGGCCAAGTTGAGAGTCTCTGAACTTACTTTTTCTTCAATCAGGTCAAGCAGTCCTGTGCAGGGAGGAATCACACCAAAGGCCAAGGAATGGACTCCTGTATCGAAGCTCATTAATATCACTAGCATCTTAACAAATGGGAGGCCGGCAAGCCAGACCGTGTGGCCACTTGGTCACAAGGCGGGGGTCTGCCCTGGGGCCCTGCGCACATTGAGTGGACGGCACAAGTGCCATCCATATTTCTCCGCACAGCTCTGGCCCCCACCTCTCATGTCAGCCTGCTGAGCCGGCTTGGCTGAGCGTCCTGGGCTTCGCACAGAAGATTTATTCTTCAAGACTGACCTACATGGACGTATGTATCTAAATTCACAAGCGCTTGAGTTTGATGGCAAGCAACAAAAGGTCAGGGGAAAAACAGGCAAGGCATTTAAATCAAAATGATGAAACTGGGTAATTTCATTAGCAACAGTTGTATTTACTGGAAGTCACAGATGGTGCAGTTTAGCTCATAGCCAAGTTTTTAGGACAAAATAAGAAAGAAGAAAGAAATATTTCAAGGGAGAGTTGGTTAAAAATTAAATAGGCACCAGATGGTTCAAGATTGTCTTTCCTATAAATTTGGTGAACGAAGGCAGCCTGAATCCGAAGGCTTTCTGAATGGGGTTGGAGTTTGCAAAAGGACTTTGAGACTATGTATAAATAAGACCTTTTAAAGTCAGAGATATTAAGTCTGGAATGTTGAGTGGAGGTGACACTCACACAAACCACAGTAAAGCTAATTTTAGCTCTTTGTTATCCATTAATTTCCTATACTTAACATTTTTGAGAACCTACTTTGTGCAAGAACCTATTTTGTATTTATTTAGGTGTATGTATGTGTTCACGATGTGTGTGTGTGTGTGTGTGTGTACATGATTCAGTGCACATGTGGAGGTCATATCTTTCCTTCCATCATCATGTGAGTCTGGGGCGTTGAATTCAGGAGGTCAGACTTAGGCAGTAAGTACTTCCACTGGTATGGTCAGCACCCTGTCCGTCTGCCCTGAGGGTTTTGAGACAGTCTCTCACTGAACCGGAACACCCTGATTTGTTAAGCTGCATTTCAGAAAGTCCCAGGGACCCTCCTGCCTCTACCTGCCCTGTGTGGGGATTACAGAAGTGTGCAATCACACACACACACACACACACACACACACACACACACACACTTTCGGTTCTGGTGATCAAGTACCTTATGCCTGAGTAGTAGAACTTTACCAACAGCCCTTTCTCCACTCCGAGAGTCTTCTTTTAAATGTCATTGAGAGAGAAAGTGGAAGTTTGTCCTTCTTTCTGGAATGTTGGGAAGTTTCTTGCCAAGACCTAGAGGGAGAGAAAATGTAGCTTTGATACACTCTATCTGGGAAGATGTGATTGTTACGCCCCTGGACCATGTGGTAAGAACTACTCTGCCAGTATCTCACATTTTAGAGATGAAAATCTAATCCTTTTCTCATGCCCAAAGCCCTTTGAGAGCCAGCTTTGTGGACCCTTCAGGCCCCGGAGTCTCCAAAGCTGGTGTGTGTTGCATTGTGGAGGAACTGGGTTCCAACAAGCAGCATGGTGCTTCCGCTGAACAGGGTGATGAAAAAGCAAACATTCCGGGCCCCCTCTCACCTCTCATCTTCTCCTGAACCTGCAGGGAACTCTTTGTTCCTCTCTCACCTGCATGTGCTGTCTCTCTGGCTGTTTTACCCCATGCTTGCCCCTGGCTCCAGCATTGACTCTGTGACATCCTCCTTGCAAAGGGTCTGGGCCTTATAGGGCCATGCCCAGACCGCAGCAGGTAGTGTGGATGTGAGGTGGTCTTTTTCAGGGCTTTGAGTAGAGAATAACTAGATATGGCATGGGTTTAACTAGATATGGTATGATATGAGATTCTGGTTGCTGGTAGTGAGAACGTGGTTTCTATCAGGGGGTTCCTTCTATTGCAGAAATTACGTGTTAATAAGCAATGGGAGGTACCTAGGAGTACTATGTAGCAGGTGAGGACAGAAGGAACGCTGTCCTGTGAGAGCAGGGCATGGTAGTGGCTCCTCCCTAGTGGGTTCAGACTAGGCCTGTCAGTGAGGCTAAGCAGGAAGTGACAGGGACACTTCTGCCAGAGTCTCCCATCTCCCAGCCGTTGAGGAAGGGTGTGCTGGGCAGGGATGCACGGGCTGGTTTCTCTTCATCCTCTGGAAGCCTTCTAAAAGGTGTGTGTGTGTGGTTACAGCGGAAGAACTTGGCCTCTAGGGGATAAGTGGCAGCCAGATCTTGAAAACTCCCACAGAGCTTTTTGTACTTGCGATTGTCTGCAGCAGGGAGGGTAGTCTGAGGCTGAGTCAAGCCAGGACATAGAGTGGCAACGCCTCAAAGTGTCATTTAAAACCCCAGAAAGAGCAGCAAGTAGAGAGAGGAATGTGAATACTAATCTATGAATTTTTAGCAGATCTTGTTTTGTTTGGTAACATTAATTTAATTTTTGTTTACTTTTTTGAGCATTTCATGCATAAATACTATAGTCACATCCATTTGCCCTCCCATCTCCCTCTCCAGTGCCTAGGATCCTACAACCCCATCTACTCCCTATCAAGTTCATGACCTCTTCTGTAATTCTTCTTTAATTATTCTTGTTACACACACACATGCATGCATACAAGCACACACATACACATGCAAGCATGTGCAAATATACACGTATGCATACATGCACACACACGGAGCCTACCAAGACCATTTAGAACAGCTCGTGAGCACATGTGTTTGAGGCTGACCATTGGAACTGGAGAACCTATCTAGTCGATGGTCCCTAAGAAGACTCCATCTTAGTAGTCATTGAATTTTTTTTAGCTCTTCATCTTGGGGGTGGGACATCCTCATCCTTCAGCTCTTACAATCTTTCTGTCTCTTCCTTTGGTGATTTTCCTCCAGCCTTGGTATGGTGGTTACTTTATAGATGTATGACTGGGCACTCCATAGTCATTTATTCTCTGCATTTTGACTGGCTGTGGATCTGTCTTAATTGGTCATTTCATCCTAGATATATACAGCGCTTCTATTTTGGACACTCTTTGAAGTCTAGTTGCTACCAATTTTGTCCATCTCTAATTCAGCCACCACTAACTTTCAAAACAAGTCATAGACATTGTTATCACTGAAAGCTGTGACATTGGGTTCTCTCAATCCCACACTTCACCTCTCTGGCCAGGAACTTCTCTCTTTCTAGCCCACATCTTTCTCACATCAGTACCCACAGACCTTAGCCTGCAATGTGATCTATCGACACAGTACCTTCCTCTCATTTTCCAGAACCTTCTTTCCCGTCCTTACTATCATCTTATTCTTACGTAGTTTCATCATTCTGGTTTAGTTGCCCGCAACCCTGATTAACACAACACTCGCTGTCTACCCCAGTTCTTGCCAGTGTAGCTCCTTGGAACAACAACCGAGCTGAGGATTTCAAGGGCCCCTGGAGTCACTTTCTCTCTTAATCACTGAGACAGCTGTTTCTAGCCTCTAGCTCTTCTTCGCCCTTCCACCCAGCCCTTGCTACTTGAAGAAACAAAAAATGCCTCACCAGGAGACACAGCAGAGGACTTCCACAGACTCTCCATGTACCGCCCGTGTGCTTGCTTCTGCTGCCCTTTAGCTCAGCATATACACACAGCCTGACACCTCACCCCTCTGCTTTGCTCTTGATGGCACTGCCCTCCTCCACCCCCCACCCCCACCTAGAGCATCGCATGCATCCCTCCTCTCTGGTTCACTCTTCATGGGGACAGTAGAACCTTAAACCCAGCTCTGCATTCCAGTCTCAGCAATACATAGAACAACGGTGTGGTGGCAGGTGCCTGTCATTCTAGTCCTCAGAGACAGGAAGGTCAGAAGTTCAGTCTGGCTGCACAGTGACTTCAGTGCTAGCCTGTCTTATAGGAAACCCTGTCTCACAAACCAAACCCAAACTAAGTTTATTGGCTCGTCTCTTCTGTGCTGTCCCTTCAGCACTGTCCCAACCTTCCTCATGAAGCCACCCTGTTCTGTCTCTAGCTGCTGATTCTGGGGACTCTGGAACTCCCTCTCTCTCCTCGTGACGGTCTTAGGACAGCAGCCTAGGCAGTGTTCTGAATGCTGCCCTTTCCTGCTTCTCGAATGACGCTATCTTTTGGTGAATCTATGGGTGATCCTGATTTTCTTTTTTATACTTATCCGTTCTTTCTAAATTCTCCGTGATGAATATGCAATGCTCTGGGTAAAATGGGAAACAATAAAATCGCTTCAAAAGAAACACCATATTTTATGAATAATTTACAATCGATTGCATCTTTAGAGCAAAAATTGGCAGTGTGTTGGAGTGGAGTTGGCAATGGCCAGTTTTACTCAGGACTTGCTCTTGAGAAGCCCTTAAATTTCAGATTTTTCGGTTGTGAAGGGGAGAAACTGCCATTTCCCTGCCCTCCCTTCCTATGATATGTGAGCATCTGGAAAGAAAACAGATGTGCCAGTCTTTGGGGGTGATGCAAATGGAAGCCCCTATTATATGCCTGACAGAACTAGCTACTGTGAGTTACCCGGAAAACATCTTTTCTGTACTAATCAAGAGACGGAAGTCCTGAGATGCTGCAGGTCGAAAGACCGCATCAAGGAACACTAACAAGACCACGCTTGGTGTGCCGTTTAACCCAGTTCTTTTCTGTGTCCAGTTTCTGATGTGGGATGTTCTTCTGTATATATTGGTCTTATGGGTTAAGGCAGAATATAGCCAGGCTGCAAGAGGAATATGGAAAGAATAGGTGGAGTCAAGGAGATGCCATGTAGCTGCTGAAGGAGACAGACACCGGAAACCTTACTGTAGGCCACACCCTCATGGTAATTCGTAGATTAATAGAAATGGGTTAATTTACGATGTAAGAGTTACTTAATAAGAATCCTGAGCTAATAGACCAAGCAATGTTGTAAGTAATATAGTTCCTGTGTGATTATTCGGGTCTGGATGGCTGGTAAAAGAACACAGTCTCTGTTTGCAGGTTTCTTATTTTAAGGTTCTTAAAATTCTGTGTTTATGTGTACCTGTGTGTGAGTGTGGGTATGCTTTGAAACCAGGGGCATCAGATCCCCTGGAGCCAGAGTTACTGGTGCTCCTTAGCCATACACTGTGGGTGCTGGGGTCCAAACTCAGGTCCTCTGGGAGAGCAATAAGTGCTCTTAATTGCTGAGTCATCTCTGGAGCCCCCATCTCAGAGTCTTTATTTACCTCTTCCTACAATATCCAGTAAGACGGACTCTTTGTCCCTCCAAAAGGATAGGAAGGACACAAAGAAGCTGCTGTGAAAACATCTTGAGCTCCAGGGTCTGTGGAAGTGTGGGCTGAGACCACAGACTTTTTAATACCTGTTAGAAAAGACACCTTAGCCTGTGAGACCTCCACGAAGGTGGCCTAACATGGCTTCCACCATGTCCTGCTGGAGTGTGGGAGTTCTGACTACGTACCTCAGAGCTCAGAGCGCTTATGCTCAGCGTCTTTCTCTTTGCCTCTTCTTTGTGTTCTTCCACTGGGGTGGTTTGGATTTTATTCAATAGGGGAGGGAAACCTCACTGGGACTTCAAAGGGAACAAATTGAGCTCATCCCCAGGCAGAATCCATTCACCATATTAATCACCTGCTGGGCAGAAGGACTTCTGTTCCTTTCAACACTTGTCCCTAAACCCAGCTCTGGGTCTCCTCTTAGTTCAAGATTTTTTTTTTCCCCAGAAGTCCCCATTTCCACTGGGATGGGTAATTTTGAAGATACTGAGATGGCGAAAGTGTCTTTCTCTGCCCAGTTGTCTGTGGTTTGGCTCACAGTTTGATCCTGATATCCTAGCAGAGTGCTTACTCTTGATTTCATCAAATCACTGTCCCCATCTTTCTCATTTACTGGACGTCTCCTTCGTGCCGACTATACCGATAGCCACATGGCTTCTTGCAGCACTCAGGATAACAGTCCTCTCTAAGCTCTACTGCAAGTCTAGCTCCTTGAAACTCTTTGGCCCTGCTACAGAAGATGTAGAAATGATTTCAGGGAATTTCCCTAGGGCCAGGTTTCCTGCCAGCCCCATAATGGCTCCCCCAATCACGGAATCTCTTTCATTGCTTTCCCTCTCTGTTTCCCCCCTATCTTGGCCATCCTGTTCCCTCATGTTCTCCTCTCTACTTCCCTTTTCCCCTCCCCCTCCCCTTCAGCCCTCCTTTCTCCCCTCCAAGCCCCCACACTTCCATGCTCCCAATTTTCTCAGAAGTTCTTGTCTATTTCCCCTTTCCAGCTAAGAATCTAAGCAATAGTGGAGAAGGTACCTGAACTGGCCTTCTCCTGTAATCAGATTGATGACCACCCTAATTTTCATTATAGAACCTTCATCTAGCAACTGATTGAAGCAGATGCAGAGATCCACAGCTAGCACTGAGCCAAGCTCCAAGAGTCCATTCGAAGAGAGGGAGGAACGATAACATGAGCAAAGGAGTCAAGACCATGATGAGGATACCCACAGAAGCAGCTGACCTGAGCTAGTGGGAGCTCGCCGACAGTGGGGGAACCTGCATAGGACCAGACTAGGCCCTCTGAATGTGGGTGACAGTTGTGTGGCTGGGTCAGTCTGTAGGGCCACTGGCATTGGGACCAGTATTTATCCCTAGTACTTGAACTGGCTTTTCGGAGCCCATTTTTGTTGGAGGGATACCATGCTCAGTCTAGATACAGGGGGAGGGTCTTGGTCCTGCCTCAAAGTGATGTGCTACCTGTTGACTCCCCATGGGAGGGCTTACCCTCTCTGAGAAGTGGATGGGGGGTGAGATAGGTAGAAGGTGGGGGGAGCAGGAGGAGGGGAGGGAGACAGAACTGGGATTGGCATGTAAAACGAGGAAAGATTGTTTTTAAAAAATAAAGGAAAAGAAAAGATGTAGAAACGAATGGACCCTGAGGAAGCTAAGAAGCCTCTGAACTGGGATTAGAAGGCAGTTCTGTGCTTCCAGTGGAGAACTTCCCACTGTTCAAGAAGACTTCTTGAGGCTTTTCTTCTTCAATGTTCTCTTTGACAACCTCTTTCCCGACCCCTTTAAGACAGATGCAACAGTTGCTTCACTCACCTGACCGCCACCTTTCCCTGTTGAGGTACACACATGTATTCTAAGATTTGCTCTCAAGCATGCTGGGTAGCCAGTCAAATCTATCCAGGTGGCAGGGACATAGTGCTGCTTCATGCTGAACAGAAGAGTTTCCTGGAGGTAGGAGTATCCCCACCCCCCACCCCAGACTTAGAAATGACATGTTGGTTTTCTTGATAATTGGATTGTTAGAGTTTTCAGGGGAAGAGCGTGAATCCAGAGAAGTACAATCTAAATGTAAATGAATGTTTACATGGGTATTTGGAGGGACTCTGGGGTCGGAATACTGATGTGGGGATGCTTAATAACACCCATGGAGCTGGCGATGGAGGTCCGGAGGTGGATGGGTATTCAGCCTTCTCCGACTGTTCCCACTGGATGGGAGAAATAGATCTTCTCACGCTGAAGGGCCTTGCTGAGCTTGCTGGAGCCTTGTTGTACAATAGCCAGTGAAACAACCAAAATGGAAAAGCACTTACAAATCTAATACAGGAGCTGGAGAAATATCTTCTGACTCACAGCCATTACAGTCCAGTCAGACTGACCTCTGCAGATCCCCGTAGTCTCATGTGACCATCATAATTGTCACTTGACTCCTCTGCTATTCTTCCTGTTCTGCTCAGCTCATAGGAGCCAAGGACTAAAGATGTCAGCCCTTGGCTCTACCTCCTTTCTTTGAGGTAGCTCATCTGTCTGCTTGGCTCCATGGCTCTTTTAACTGTTGGTTCTCCCCCAAGCTTGGACTTGTGGTTATAGCATCCTTCTGCCCCAGCACCCCCTTTGCAAGGGTGACCTTGACTATATAGGCAGGGAGCATGTCTGATGGATGATGCTATTGACATCCAGAGTCAGTAGAAGAGACTCAAATGTTTTTTTTTTTAAATTTCCATGAAAATGAACAACATTCTGCCTCATGCTCCAGGAATGAACGTGGATGGGCAGGGCAAATGTTTTTAAGATTCACGCGTTGAGACAGATCCTAAGTTTTCTTAATCTGTTCATGCTGCCGAAACAGAATCCTGCCGACTGTGCAATTTTTAAGTAGTGGAGATTTCATTCTCATAATTGTGGAGATGATGATGTCAGAGCTCAAGTTGCCAGTGAGTTCCATGTCTGGGGAGGCCTGCTCTCTGCTTCCAACATGGCCTCTGGTCTCTGCATTCTGCAGAGAGGATGGCTGCTACATCCTTTTATGTAGCATGAAAAGAGGGTCCAAAAAGGTAAAGGCTTTTTATCATACAAGGCAAAGGAGTTGCTTTTATAGGCCCATATTCTCCTTCACAAGAGAGGAACCCTCATGACCTAATCACTTCTTGATGGCCTCACCGTTGAACGCATTGCACTGGGATTAAATCTCCATGTGGACTTTAGTGTGCAAACACTCAGGCCACTGTAGGTATAAAACCATATGGGATCCCACCTTGCCCCACTAGGCTAAAGGTTACCAAACTGCAATAGAAAGGGTTTCCTCTGAGCTGGCGAGTGAGTATAAGCCTAAGAATACAGTGGAAGGGAGAGTCGGGCTTAGGAGAGTGCTTGCTATGCAAGCATGCAGACCTGCGTTCTAGCCCCTAGGGCCTATGTGAAGGAGCCAAGCATAGGAATGTGTTTGTAATCCCAGCACTGGAGGTGATGGTGACATGCATATTAGGGACAGCGTGATTCCTGGGGCCTGCTGGCTCCCAGCCTAGCTGAATCAGGAAGATTAAGGTTCAGTGACCAACTATGTATTAAGAAACAAGTGGAGAGGAGCTGAGGAAGACATCTATCTGACTTTGACTACTAGCCTCCACTTACATGTACACATGCACACACACACACACACACACACACACACACTGAATCCATGCTAAGAGTAACTGTCTTTGGGAAGCTTGGAGTATTAGACTCAGAAGACAAGAGCATGGGACAGACTATATAAGACAATACTCACTGCTAGGCCAAGGTGCTCACTGCCAGGCTGAGGCTGTGAACAGATCTACAGATACAGAACTGTTCCAAACCCAACTCACACATGCTAACATGCCATTGCTCCACCTCACACATGCTAACATTGCTTTGATAAAAGCCACAACCAAGACAACGTATAGAATGAAGGGTTTACTTGGCTTATGGTTACAGAGGGCTAAGAGTTTGCCACGGCAGGGAGGCAGGGCAGCCTCTGGAGTTCCAGTTCACACCCTGAAATCTAAGCAAAAGAGGAGAGCATGTTGGGCTTTGCAACCTCAGAGTCCTGCCCCCCCTGTGACCTACTTCCTCTAGCAAGGTTACACCTCCTAGACCTCCTCAAATATTCCCGCCAACTTCAGACAAAGAGTTCAAATGGACGAACCTATAGGAGGACATTCTCGAACTACCACAGTGAGGCTTTCTGTTCAGCGGAGCTTGGGGTAGCTCTCAGCTACAGCACCTAAGACCCGTTGAAGGCTTCCTGCACATGCAGTACTCTGAAGTGCTGTACAAGAGCCCCCCTCACCCTCTGGAGGGGAGGCAGTGTGTCATAAGGGTCAAGGACAAAAGGGTCAAACTGCTTGCTAGCTGTTGTTGGACATTTCCAGGGCAGATGTGAACAGTGTCTACTCCTCCTGGATAGGGAACCACTGACAAGGGAATGAACCAATGCCACCTGAACCTTGCTCAGTGAATCAGTGATGTCACTAAAGTTCTATTCAGGTGAGTGGGTTAGGGGATGCTTCATCTCCAAAGCCCACTGCAGGATGCGTGGCTACTCATAAAGGCTGCTTCCCTGAATCTGGATGCAGATCTTTCAGCTTTGAGCTTTGACACGGGGCTTGCAGGCAGTTCTGCTGATCGGGAGAGTCTCTTTCCCTTGGAACTGCTACAGTTTACATAACCTTGGAGAACTGGCCTGGCCAATCAGGTTTCGGGAACTTCCTGTGTCTTTTATGTTGTTTTGACTTCCTGTGCCTTACAGAGCCTCCTTCCAGGAAAAAGTGTTCTAACTAGGAAGAGATGGCTATAAGACACTTGCCATATGCCGTCTGCCAAAGTATTTAAACTTGCTGGGTAAAGCACTAAGTAGGTGATTGATAAGGAATGCGCAGGCAAGAAAAAGACACTCAGTCCTCAAGGCTCCTACTAGACTTTCTTAGAGGTCTTTTTAATTTCCCTTTTAGGGAGGCTGAAACGGAAGCATAGAGGTACTATGTGCCTTGCCTGAAGTCACAGAATAGGACTCTAGGAGATGTCTGCTGTGTAGTGATGACCACGGGGACTTTTCTATCAGGGAAGGAGAGCCCTTAGTGCATGGCGGGCGGGGGGGGAGCACATTAATTCCCTTTAACCCCCCCTCTCTCTTTTCTCTCTCTCCCTTTCTTTCTCTCGTGTGTGTGTGTATGTGTCGGTGTGCACGCGTGTGCACGCATACTTGCCAAGGCACACTTGTGGAGGTCAGAGGACAACTTTGTAACACTGATTTTTTTTTCCTTCTATCTTTAGGAAAGTGTTCCAGGTATTGAACCCAGGTCACCAGGCTTGCACAGTCAAGCCCTGCTCACTCCCATCAGCCTTAGGGCTCAGGTTTTAGAAGATGCAAACAGAGTCTGAAATGAAAGGGGAAACTAGAAATGTTTGTTTACCCGTGTTCCAGGAAATGGTGGAAGAATCTTTCTAGCTGCCAGAAGCTAGGAACGCCAGCTGTTGTCTTCTGGTTTCAGAAAGGGAGAGGGTGGGAAAATGAACTCTTTTGGCTGCACCATTGGATGCTGGCTGAAGCAGCAACAGTGTCGTGTGTACAAATGGTTCAAATTTGGTGAAAGAAAGCATTGTCCTTACCCTGGTGTCCTGGAGAGACTCCGACTGGGGGCATTGGCCCCGAGCAGAAGGTGTTAGGAGGAACTTGGCTTTCCTTCAGTCTTTTACTTTTATCCTAGCCAAGTTGAAGTCCTTATTTTTAAATTTGTATTCCATTTAATTTTGTTTTATTTTACTTTGCTTTATCTGTGTGTGGGCCCATGTGTGCCATCGTGCATGTGTGGAGGTCAGAGGCAACTGGCAAGGTTCTGTTCTTCTTCCACTGTGTGGGCCCCAGAGATAGAACACAAGCTGTCGGGGTTGGCAGCAGGTGTCTACACCCCCACGCTGAAGTCGTGTGGTACCTCTCTTCAATGTCCCCTTACTTTCCTCTACAGTGAGATTCTTTCAGTGTGGTTGGTATCTTTATAGTTGTAGGTCTCTCTCTATTCCTAGAACATGTTAGCCACCCATCATTTTGTACAAAAACATCACGGCTATCTTAGTGTTCTCTACTTATTGGGGTCGATCTGTGTTGACACTGGTCTCTCTTGCTGCCCATCGAGACTTCTGCATTGTACTTTGCCCACCCTGTCATCATTCCTGAAAGCGCCCACTTTTTCACCATACACATTTCTATTTTGAGGATATCGGATGTTTCTAGTAATACTTCTGGTAAATTCTCCAGATAAATATGTGTGTGAACGGTTTCTGGTTTTGGTATCAAGGATAATGCCAACTTGGGCAACCAAGTTACCACATTAAGTAAGATAATTTAAAAAAATTTTTTTGCTTTCACTTGTTTGAAACTCTAGCTAACAAAAAAAAAAATAAAATCCATTTCTTTGGACGTGAAGGCGAGGCCTGATCACACTGATATTCAAAATCATATTGGTTGATTATTTTATGAAAAGATTTATTTTGTGTTTCATTTATGAGCCTGTGTATCTATATCTAGGTGTGTGTGCACATGAATGCAGTGTCCGAAGAGGCCAGAAGAGGGCATTAGATCTTCTATAACTGTAGTTACATGTGGCTGTGAGCTGCCCAATGTGGTTGCTGGGAACCAAACTTGAGTCCCTCTGGAAAAGCAGCAAGTACTCTTAATTGATGCACCATCTTTCCAGGCCAGTGAGTTCTTTTTTAAAGGGGAAAGACAGCTGGATGAGATGGGAATAAGCCGTCAAAGACCGGGACCACTGAGTACTTCCCTAAATGCACGGCACAAGTTGTCTTTCCACCAGCACTGCGGGAGGGATGTTACTTCATTCCCTTCTCCAGAATGGTTGGTCTTAAATCTATCTGCGGATGTCCAAAGGTTTTAGATTTGTTCTAGACACATAGTAGTGGCATTGTCTCCCTTTCTTATGAATTGCTTGTGCCTATCATTGTTTTTTCCTGTGATATATTTGTCTTGATACTGATGATATCAGGGATATTCTTTGAATAGCCTAACTAAAGTCCCTGTCGCTACTAAGTATCATTTCTGGTTGTTTGTTTGCTTCACTGTCTTTAGCAATTCTGAAGTTTTGACTTTGACATAATTAATTTTAACATATTGTGTTTTCATAATCTTAGCTTTGGGAGCATCTCATTGAAGATAGCATATTACCCCATTTTTCTAAATCTAATTCTTTAGCATTTTATTATGATATGTCTAAAAGCTGACATGCAGGCATTTTTTATGTGCAGTTCACTTTGCATTTACTATGGATCAGTGATTCAGTTATATATTTTTCTACTTTGGGTATGGACTGTTAAGTAGAAATTAGTTTATTTGAAGGTCCTAATCCCACCTAGAAGGCCTAACATTTTTTTTCTGAGTTTGTGTGTGTATGTTTATATGTCTCTGTGAGTGGATGTCTGTTTCCCTGAGTGTGAGTATGCCCATGTGTACATGTCTGTCTATCATCTATCAATTATCTATCTATCTATCTATCTATCTATCTATCTATCTATCTATCTACCTATCTACCTATCTACCTATCATCTATATATGTCTGTCCATATCTCAATTTCTAGCTGTAATTTTCCATGTCATTTTCCTTTTTAAATTTAGAAAAAATTTTCTTTTTCATAATGTCCCCTTATGTAGGTATAACTCATCCCCCCCTTTTTTTTTTAAATAAACGGACAGAATTACTTGAAGTTTGTCTCAAGCCCTTTATATAACCAGCTTTTAGTCTTGTAAGTCTTTAATATATTTCCCATTTTTATTCCTATCTTATTTATTTGTTTCTACTCTTTTGTTTTTAATCTGTTTTTCTCTTGGCTCTTAAAATGAATAGTTAACTCAATTATTTTCAATATTTAATAGGTGAATGGAATGTAAGACTATAAATTTCCTCTAATCCTTGCTTTCACTGAATCTCATATAGTTGATATATAATGCCTTCAGAGATGTTCACTTCCAAGTATTTCAACCCTCTGCTGTGGGTTTTCCTTAACTCATTGTTCTCCCAAGTGTGACTTTTTCTTTCTAAATTCACGTTGTTTATCTTGCTCAGTTACTTATTTTCTGTAATTATTTTGGAGTCAACTCATCACGGCGTGAAAACAGACTGTATTTTCTCTGCATTGTGGGTTCTTTGTGCCATCAATAGACCTAGATCAATGTTACGTTGCTTCAGAGCAGGTTTTTTGCTTTTGTTTTGCTAATCTTTGTCTTGGTTGGTTACTTACAAAAAACATGTAAAAAAAATCCTCCTAGCAGATCTGAATGGCTTGGTGGGTAAGATTTCTTCCTGCACAAGCGTGAGGACCCAAGTTCAGCACCCACGTAATGCACCTGCCACCCAAGGGCTGTGCCAGGTAGAGACACCAGGGTCTGGGGCTTGCTGACTGGGAGGGAGAGACTCGCTCTCAAGGGGACGGAATGGAGAATGATGCAGCAGGACACCGGATGTCCTCCTCCTGTCTCTGACCTTTGTGTGTGCACACATCCATCTCACGTGCACACACACGCTTCCTACATCAGTGATTTTTTTTTCACTTTTTAAATTTATTTATTTATTAAAGATTTCTGTCTCTTCCTCACCACCGCCTCCCCTTTCCCTCCCCCTCCCCCAATCAACTCCCCCTCCCTCGTCAGCCCAAAGAGCAATCAGGGTTCCCTGCCCTGTGGGAAGTCCACGGACCACCTACCTCCAGCCAGGTCTAGTAAGGTGAGCATCCACGAAACTGCCTAGGCTCCCACGAAACCAATAGGTACAGTAGGATCAAAAACCCATTGCCATTGTTCTTGAGGTCTCAGTAGTCCTCATTGTCCGCTATGTTCAGCGAGACCGGTTTTAACCCAGGCTTTTTCAGACCCAGACCAGCTGGCCTTGGTGAGTTCCCGATAGAACATCCCCATTGTCTCAGTGTATGGGTGCACCCCTCGCGGTCCTGAGTTCCTTGCTTGTGCTCTCTGTCCTTCTGCTCCTGATTTGGACCTTGAGATTTCAGTTCGGTGCTCCATTGTGGGTCTCTGTCTCTGTCTCCTTTCATCGCCTGATGAAGGTTAATATTCAGGAGGATGCCTATATTATTTTCTTTGGGTTCTCCTTCTTATTTAGCTTCTCTAAGAACCCGAATTATAGGCTCAATGTCCTTTATTTATGGCTAGAAACCAAATATGAGTGAGTACATCCCATGTTCCTCTTTTTGGGTCTGGCTTACCTCACTCAGGATGGTGTTTTCTATTTCCATCCATTTGCCTGCAAACTTTAAGAAGTCCTTGTTTTTTACTGCTGAGTAGTACTCTAATATGTATATATTCCATACTTTCTTCATCCATTCTTCAATTGAAGGGCATCTAGGTTGTTTCCAGGTTCTGGCTATTACAAACAATGCTGCTATAAACATAGTAGAGCATATACTTTTGTTGTGTGATAAGGCCTCTCTAGGGTTTGGGAACCTCCTTGGTGTGAACCTCCTTGACATGCTTTTCCTTTGGGCAATGATGGTTTTCCTCTTCGTGTGGGAGAGGATGCTTGCTCTGCTGCTACTGCTGACTTGGGGACATTGGGTCAGATCTAGAGAATGGCCCCTAAGCAACAGTGACTAATGTCACCTCTGGGTGTCCCCTTTACCACTCTCCCTCCCCCTGCTGTGGTGATCTTGCAGGGCTTATGTGGGAATGTCCTAGCTAGACTGGAGAGGAGGCCTCCCCGACTCAGACCTTACAGAGCAGGGCAGAAGCTGACATTCTCTCAGCCCTTGTCAGCCACAGCTGCTGCTCTCATCCTGAAGCTGGCTCCTGCCATTTGGCTTTCCCCTGTAGTTCCTGTTTCCCCCTCTTGTCCCTAGGACCCCCTCTCGTTCAGGCTCTGCCTACGGACTTTTATATTCCACATCTTTCTACAGTCTGGCGTTTAAAAATGCGCTTCATCAAAACAGGCTCTCACTGGGTCCAAACTTCCTATGAGTGCTTTTGTTTATGAACCGGAGAATTGAATTTATAGTGATTACTGATCTATTTGGTTTTGTTTCTGTCATCTTGGTTACATTTTAGCAAGTTATTTTTCTTTTATTTTCTCCTTCCTGTCTTAATTCCTGATGAATTGCTTTGTTTTTCTGTATTTTCTTTGCCCTTATTTATTTTTTTGTGCTGCTTCTAAAATTTTAATATGCCATTTAAATGTGTTTTTATTACTGGATTTTCATTTTGTAATAATTTCAGGCTTATTAAAGGTTGTAAATAGTAACAAGAATTCCACTACACACTTTTTCCTCAGCCCCTGATGTGAACATCTTACATAATACAGTAAAATGACCCAAACTAAACGAAGTATTACTGTTACAATTCTGCAAGCTTGTCTCTAGACCTTGTTCACATTTTACAACCGCACTCCTAATGTCCCTTTCTGAGCCCAGGGCCCAGTTCATCATCACTCTTGCCCTTTAGCTGCCTGGTCTCCTTAGCCTCTTTTAGTCTGGGGCGGCTCTTCACTCTTTCTTTGCCTTTCGTGACCTTGACATTTCGAAGATGGTTTGTCTAATAAATTTCATGGAACAATTTTCACTTTGGGTTGGTCTCCTGTCCCTTCCTGATGAAATCCAAGTTATGCATTTTGGCAAGGAAACTATAAGTTGGTAATGTGCTTGCCTTGCCAGAATTTGGTCTCCAAAACCTACATCTAAAACGATAAAAAGCCAAGTATGTATGCTTGTAATTCCAGAGCTAATGAAGCAGAGACAGGTAGATTCCTGGAGCTCACTGACCAGCCAACCTAGACTACAAAGTGAGCTACAGGCTGGTGAACGACCCAGCAGCCATAAAAATTTAAAAGAGAAAGGTGGATTTTGCTCAAGAAGTGATGCCCAAAGTCTGTCTCCTGGCCTCCACATTCATGGGCTCCCAGGCACATACATATACACCCACATGCACACACAAATACATGCACACACACATATACATACATACACGCATATATGAACATGCACACATACACAAATAATGCAAAGACACATAACACATACATGAACATGCATGCACACATATATACATACAAGATACACATGTGTACATACATACATAGTTATGTGTGCATGCACACATATGCTTGCATACCTACATGTATACATACACATACACACATATCTCCCCACATGCACATACATTGGTGCAATACATGCATATACATTCACAGTGCATATACATCCATGCACATCCATGCATGCACATATGCATATATACATGGACATCCATATATGCACATATGCATATATACACATACATACATGTGCATACATACATACTCACAAAACATATGCTCACAAAAAAGAAACCATAAACATGATGCAGGGTGGTTCTCAGTGCCGTGTGGTATTGGTTTGTGTCATTATTGGGGGTGTTACCATCTGTCACTTGGTTATAGTGGTGTAGGTCACATTTTTCCCACTATAAAGTGGTCATTCACTTTCCTTTTCCAGTTGAGTTCTGTCTGGGCGACAGTCTGAGATACACAAGCATTCTTGTTTTCATCAGTGTGCTCTTGGACCACCTGCAGCATTCACTGATGACCGTTACCCAGGACACGTAGAGCTGTGGGGTTTGCAAACTATTTAGCTTTTTATTTCCATCATTTACATTTATTAATTGACACATTCTATGGGGAAGAGAAAATCCTTTCCTACAATCACCAACTTCAATTTAATTTTTATCTTACATGCCTCTTTTTTTTTTTTTTTTTTTTTTTGGCACAGAGACCCTTCATGACATATGGTATTTACTGAAAAAGGTCTCTAATTTGGACATGGCCGCCACCCACCGTGTCCTTTGCACACACACCCATGATGTTGTGAGCATTTCTTTGGGTGTATGTGTGCGTGTGTGTGGCTACAGAGGGTGTTCGGGATCTCTTTCTGCTCCTTCTGTCCTAACTTGCCATTTACCCAGGGATTCTAGTTCACTGAGTAGGAGACCAGATTGTGAGACCAAGACCTGGTTGCTGATGAGCATTGCTTTAAGGTCTTTAGCAGACAGCCTGAGAATACACTCCATCTGAGTTCATGACTTCTTCCTCTTCCCTATACCTGTGTAGGCTCCTTTAACGTGAGCACACCAGAGCTCTAGCACTACCCTCTCATGTGTGAGTATTTCAGTCTCCAAATTTTAAGTTTTACTTATTTTTTTTCTTTTGTGTACATTGGTGAGGGTATGCAACTCCATCCATACAGAGGCCAGATGTCAGGTGTCCTGCTCTGCCACTCTCAGCTTTATTCCCATGAGACAGGGTCTCTCACCAAACCTGGAGCTAGGCTGGCAGCCTGAAGTAAACTCTATGATCCTTCTGTTTCTGCCCTTTATGTACCTGGGATTACAAGCACAAGCCACCCCAGGTGGCTTTCCACCTGGCAGGGGTGCTTTGAACTCAAGTCTTGAAGCTTGCTGAGCAAGCGCTCTTCCCTGCTGAGCCACCTTCCCAGCTTGTTCCAGTGTTTTGCAGTTAGGAACACTGCTGCAATGAACAGCCTCATGCCTGCGAGGTTTTCTGTCGCTGGAGGCGTGTCTCAGAGCAAATCCCCGCAGTCTGACGTAACACCTTGGAAGACAAGACTGTGTGCAGGTTGCTAGCTATTGGTTTCTTCCAAAGGATCTCACCCTCTTCATGCACTGTCCACACAACACGCAGTTCTTATTGGCTCGAATCTGATACATGAGAATTGATACCTCATTTAAAGATGCGTTTCTCACCTTCAGGGTGAGTTTAGCATCTCTTTCATGTTCAAAGGTGGACTGTATAGTAAATTGCCTATTCTATTTCTTTAAATGTCATTACATCTCTCTCTCTCTCTGTCTCTCTCTGTCTCTCTCTCTCTGTCTCTCTCTCTGTCTGTCTGTCTGTGTCTGTCTGTCTGTCTGTCTGTCTCTGTGTGTGTGTGGTCAGAGGACAACTTGCAGGAATAAGTGCTCTCTTTTTACTATGTGGATCTCAGCGATTAAGTTGAGGAGTCAGGCTTGGTGGCCAGTGTCTTTACCCCCTGAGCCATCTTGTCAGCCCAGATTGTCTTTTCTCATTTTTTTACATTTTTTTCTGTAGTTTTGGAAATTTCTTGTTTAATTTTATAATGTCCTTTTCTAAATAAGTGATATTAACATTTTCTAATATCTGGTAGAAATATTTTCTTCGTTTTGTCGTTTGTCTTTTGGCGTTGCTTCTTTTTGGCTCTCCTATAAAAACCAAAGTTTTAGCAATTAATGTTTAGTTTTTAAAACAAGTTCTATTGATAAACTTACCATGTCTTTTTTTCATGACTTCTAGGTTTTGAATCATGCTTAGAATACTTTCCCCGTACACTAAAGTTAGAGAAAAATTCACTTCTGTTTTTATTTTTATTTTATTTTATTTTTTTAGTTTGTGGGTGGTTGTTTTCCTGTTTGGCTCCATGATCCAAGTGGAATTTTATTTTACTGTATGGTCTTAGGCAGAGACCTGTTTTTGTCTTCCTCTGAAAGGCTACCCTGTTTACTGAGCACCGCTGATCCAGAGTCCATTACCGACTCAGCTGCCATGGGTACCACAGTTACACACCTTCAAACTCTGTTCCTGCTCTTCTACTCACTGAGCAGTCTGTGTGCCCACTCGGGAGTCAACACCACACCACTTTAATCTTCGAGGCTTTACGTTGTGTTTTGATATTTGACAGAGTTAGTTTACCTCTGTAGCCCTCGCCCTCCCATGGCGGTGCCTTCCGTTCCGCAAAGGATGGGATTCTTCAGAAGTGTGACCCCAAACAAACCCTTCCTCCCTTAAGTTGTGTTTGTCAGTTATCTGCTCACAAAGATGAGAAAAGTAGCTAACAGTCTGAAATAGAAGAATTGAAAGGCCTTTCTTCATGCGAACCTTTCTCTTGATATACCTGCTTTTCCCCCTCTTTCTAATTATGGTGCAGAGTTGGCCACGTGTAGATGGGACATGACCTCTGGCCGGGAACCCATGCCACTCCATGGAAATGACCATGACCCACATGACCAAGTTCCAGTAGATCTAAGACAAATGCACCTCTGGTTTTAATTTCACCTGAGTCCCCACTGTCTACAAACAGAGGAGTGACAGGCACGAGAAGGTCCCCATGAGCTTGGTCAAGTCAGAGGGCTTTGTCCCATAGACTTCTACAAACACTGCCGAGTCCCCTCTCAGGGTTGTGGAGTGAGCCCATGGCTGTGAGAGGCTACTTTGGTTCTTCTGGTCATTTCAAGGGCTTGCTCAAATGGCTTTTTAATATCTGTAGGCACAATGGTTGTATTACTTGACAGTTCCCAGGAGTTTTTCTTTTTCTTTTTAACTTGTATTATCTGTAATCTTGGATTAGGGGGTCAATATCTCTGAGATCCTGTTTTCTGACAGATTCCCCTGGGCTCCCTCATCATGGTCAATGATTGCTTTTGACGGAGTACCTGGGTCTCCACCTATGTTTATGTTAATGTCTCAGCTACTGTATAGCTTATATTGCACAACATTTTGATAAGTTAACTTTTATTTTGAGTTCTGTGTTGGTATGTGTTTTGCTGTGTGTGGTTTTGGGTGTTGCTGTACATAGGTATGTGTGATGTGTGTAGGTATATCTATGGGAATGCCCTTGGTGGGGTTAGGCAGTTGGTCCCCTAGAACAAGATTTACAGACAGCTGTTAGTGATCAAACATGGGGCTAGGAACCAAACTCAGGTCCTCTGAAAGAGCATCAAGAGCTCTTAACCACTGAGCTATCCATTTTTTTAACCCCTTATGAGGTTTTGACTTGACCCATGACATGGCACAAACTGGAGCCTCCTGATTTTTACACATAACTCTTCCTGCCTTTGGGTTGTAGGTGCTAAGCTTCCTTATTGCTTCTCTGGAATGAGTGACACTTTCCTACGGTGGACTCAGAGCTGAGAAGACCCTATGTGTGCTGTAAAAGTCAGTCCTGTAATTTCAAAAGCCTGAGTCATTGGTATCTTTCTTCTTTTGTCACACATCAAAAATCCATCTCCTAGCTCCCAGGACATTGATCCAAATCAACAACTCCACAGACTGCTTAGTTCCAATTCCCGTCCTCACCCCTGACAGTGAGATTTCTCTGAAATGTTGTCACCTATGTTGTCACCTATGTTGGTTGATTTCCTCTTCTCCATGCATCTGGAGATTTTTTTTTGCTAGATTTTTTTTTCTGATATGTCCACATATTCAGAGTTGAATAAACATAGATGATTCAGCAACAGCTCATTTGTTCATTCTGTGCCATGGTTATGTAGTCTCTCTTTATGCTTTATACTATTCTCAAGCACCGGTCATGCATTAGGGCATAATTAAATCTCTCTGCCATATGAGGCTTATTTTCTAATAAATTTCAACCATCTTATTTGTGCTCAAGGGCCAAAGTACCTGGCTCCTTTCCTTCCTTCCTTCCTTCCTTCCTTCCTTCCTTCCTTCCTTCCTTCCTTCCTTCCTTCCTTCCTTCCTTCCTTCCTTTTTAACCTGACTTATCTATTGTTACAAACATTAGCTCAGAAACTATGAATCCTGTTGGCTTCTTCAAGGATCATTACAATCAATGCTAGTTCATCTCTGTAGTTTTTGTATTTCCAGACCTATTTTCCCACTGAGGTCCCTCTCATTTAGAAAGACTTTCTCTTCCACACTGCGTTTATTTGACAGTGAAGTTTGTCTTGGATTTTTCTTTTGCAGGTTTTGCAATGCAGCTCCTTATTTGAGCATTGTTTTTTTTTCTTATTCACTTTCCTTTCTTTTTAAAAAGATTAATTTTGTTACTTTTATTTATATATATGTATGTGTATATGTGTGTGTCTATGTGAGTGATTGGCACATATGTGCAGGTGCCTGTGGAGGCCAGAAGATGGCGTCATATCCCTTGGAGCTGGAGTTACATACAGTTGTAAACTGTCCAACATGGACATTAGGAACTGAACTAGGTCTTCTGTAAGAGTAGAAGACACTCTTAACTGCTGAGCCCACTCTCTAGCTCCCCTCAACTTCCCCTTAATTTAAAAAAGATCCATTATTACTATTATTATTATTATTATTTAGTATGCATGTATGAGTGCTTGCATGCATTCCAGCATATCTCTCTCTCTCTCTCTCTCTCTCTCTCTCTCTCTCTCTCTCTCTCTCTCTCTCTCTCTCTCTCTCTCTCTCTCGTGCCAGTGGAAGCCACAAGAAGACACCAGACCCGTTGGAACTGGAGTACAGGCGCTGTGGGTTCTGGGATGTGAACTGATGTCCCCTTAAAGAGCAGGAAGTACTCTTTACTGCTGAGCCATCTCTCTAGCACCTCACTTTCCTTTACATTCTTACAATTTCACCCTTCCTGTCACAATGCTAAGAAGTTTGGTAACATATTCAGTTATATGATCACCAGCATCACTGAGTTGCCAAATTTTTTTCATCTCAAATATCTTTTCATCCCCAATCTGTAGATGGCACTAATTCCCCCTGTCAACCACTGACCTGTTCTCCTTCATTTTAGTTTTATCTTTTCAAAAATGCATTGTCCTTTTCTGCCTCGCTTCTATCCTTAGCACAATCTAATTGAGATCCGTTGACATGGAGGTGTGTCTCAGTAATTTGTTCTCTTCAGTTTAGAGAAAGAATCCCAACTAGTGATTCATGTTTGCAAAACTAAGAAGATCAATAAGGATTGATATGGTCCTTCTTGGTGCTGCCTTTTATTTCTGATATATACTACCTTAAAGAAACAATGGTTATATTTCTGACTTAAAAAAAATCTTAAAATAACAGCAAACATTCAGCTTAAAGTTGAGGAAATTCTAAAATCCCTGGCCAAGCCAAAGGAATGTGGTGATGTTTCAGGAAACAGGAGGCACCCGATAAGTGCTGGGAGATGTTTAAATTTGTTTTAAAACAACTGAAGCTTTCAGGTGCTCAATAAATACTTGTTGGATGTGTGAGGGGTGACAGGATGGAGCCTCGTTGAGTTTTAGGGCCCTCCTGAAATGCAGAGACTTCTGCACTGGTCCCTTGCCCGAGAGATCATCTGCCTTTGATTCCGAATGTGTTCTTTGATGTGGGAGAAGAGAACTTCTGTGTGCACTCCACCTCATAGACTTGTGAAGCAGGCACTAGAGGACAGCCAGCCAGGACGCCACAGTGGTCCAGCATCTCTCCAGAAGTTGGTGAGGGGTCGGCCTGCCAGCTGAACACCTGTTCCAGCTTGCCTGATGACGAGGTCCATTAAGCAGCAAGCTCCCTTACATGAGGTGGCTACACACCTGTTTTCTTTAGTCAGGCAAGAGCATATGTCTATGCCATGAGCCAAATCTTTCCTTCAAAAACAGACAAAAAACAAAAAGTCCCCATGTCTTGGGTGACTTAAGGCAGCAGCACCTCAGAGCTGTGCTGGGTCCCGGTGGCTGGCAAAGATGGTCTGTCCCCACACCTGTGTGCTTTAAACACAAGCGAAAAGAATATAATAAACACCATCATTGCTTTGAAACAACCTATTGCCATTTTGAAAGCAGAGCACCGTGATTAAGGTTCTCATTATCTTTGAAGAGAGAACAGAGCCTCCTGGTTCTTTAAGTCAAATGGCGCAGGTGTGTTCTCAGTGTGGCAGACCTTACTCAGCCCACCTATGGGGTCACTGTGGCTTGGATGGCCATCTTTGCTTCTTTGTCTTCCTTCTTCTGTACCCCATGAGGTAACTGGCATTGGCAACCTTGATTATGCCCCACTTGGACATGCCCAGATTCTCAGGGGTAACAGTATTAGTGAACCAGGCTCTCCAGCTCCTCGCCCTCATAGAGACCTTTTGAGAACAAGGGGTGAGCAAGGGAGGAGACCTCGCTGTATCTAATGCTCTACAGAGCTTGATTCATGACCAGTTTCTCAGTGAAGAAGGTGTGGATTTAAGATCCCAGCTTTATTGTCTCATGTGGAAAGAGGATACCTACATGAGAATAAGCTGTCCTTCTTTGCCTTTCTTTTTATCTTTATGTTTATATATATTTATGTGTGTATATATGCACATACATACATACACTTTTGTTGTTGTTAGGGAAAATATGTTCCCTGTTGTCTTCTTTGGCTACTTCTTTTCCCCTACTGATAGTAATGGCACATACTCCTGGCAAACTCTTCGAGTGCACAGACAGAGACAAGAATGACTGAATCCTCCCTCCTTCCTGCATGCCTGGAATGTATAGTATGGTTTCCTATATAGGTGAGCTTTTATCACTTGCTTTTTGAACATTATTATTTTTTTCTTCTTAAAATTTGCCCTTTGAAATTTTCATGCACGTACACAATGTATCTGAATTATCTCTACCCAGAACACTGTCCAACCTCCCCGCTGCTCCCCTCGAACATCTCCTTCCCAACTTCATGTCCTTCAAAAATTATTATTATCACCCACCGAGTCCCATTGGTGAGGCCCAGATGTTGCATAGGGATGGGGCCACCCACCAGTGGCAGCTGATCAGGGACCACAACCCCCATAAAGTAACTTTTCCTTTCCCAGCAGCCAGCATCCATCAACTGCCACCAGCTCCTTGGCTAAGGATGGGGTGTTGGGGGCCCTTGTGCTGCCCATGCTGGGTTTTTAACTGGCTTGATCTTATGCAGGTGACCACAGTTGCATTGAGAGCCTGCATGTGAAGGGGGCTGTCAGAGGACAACGTTCCACAGCATTCTTCCCCTCTCTCTGGCTTTTATATTCTTCTCACTCTCTCTTCCTTGATGCTCCTGAGCCTTGGGATGGGAGGTCAGTTTCACTCTCCTGTTACAACTGGACACTCACCCTGCTTATTTCCAGCATTTTCATGGTCATGAGTCTCTCCATGACCTGCTACCCATTGCAATATGAAGTCTTTGCTGACCAAGGTGGAGGGCAGTGCAAATCTATGGCTTAAATGTAAATATTTGGAAGGCAGTTTGGACATTATTTGTGGACTTTGACATTCTTAGGAAGATATTCAGTCAGAATTCATAAATTTACCAAAGTGGGATTCTGTACTCTTTATAAACATCATGTAAATAGCTATATGTACATATGTCACATGTCCTAGAGTTTACTTAACCTTCTACTGCTTTCTGATATTTAGATGAAAGTTCTTTTCTATAATTTTTGCAGATCTGTAAAATAGGAAATTCACTCATATGTAATCAAGCAGTGCTGGTATTTACTAGCCTTTAAGAAGAGCATAGAACACCTTGGAGAGGGGCTAAGGAGAGAGCTCAGAAGATAAAGTACTAGCCTTGGAAGCCTGAGGACCTGAGTCTGGTGCCCCAAACCCATATAAGGAAAGCCATGTGTGGTAGCATGCACTTTTAATCCCAGTTCTCAGACTATAGAGATGATCCATGAGTCTTGCTGGCTGGTTAGCCTAGCTACTTGATGAGTTCCAGACCCATGAGAGAGCCTGTCTTCAAAAATAAGGTAGGGGGAGCCCCAAGGAATGACACTTGAGAAACAATGCCTGAAACTGTCTTTTCCTTGTCCCACCTCCCAGACTTAAGACACCTGAAAGCCACCATTAGGAGAAAGCCAGTCCATGTTTTCATTTAGAAATTTCAACAATGGGTAGTCATCAAAACACAAATGGGGGGCTGGAGAGATGGCTCAGTGGGTAAAGGCATTTGCTGCCAAGCCTGACAGCCTGAGTTCAATCCCTGGGACCCAGCCAGTGGAAGGAGAGAACCAATTGCCTCAAGGTGTCTTCTGATCTCTATCATGATGCATACACATCACCCCTTCCAAAGGTAAACAAACAAACAAAAACCAAAAGTACCACAAACAGTAATCAATGATTAAAGTTCCTATTATAGCTTAAATTTGGATTATCTATCAAACTATCTAGGCTTATTAAAGGTCACAGCTAAGGCTGCTTTTCAGACATCATTTTGCTAATATGTGACTTGCCGTGTGGTGTTCACATTCATTAAAAGAGAGAACAGAAATGTGTCCACGTGGTGTGGTCATCAAACCCCTAAACTGCTGTTCTGTAACAGTAAGAATTGAATGGCTGTGAACTCAAACCCGAGGCAGCTTTGAGTCCGAATGCTGATACCGGTCGCAGAAGTGATATTTTATTTAGATGTCCTTGTCGTGCAGAGCTCTCGGAAAAACATGTTTATGGCCTTCGTGCCACCAAAATGCAAGCTGCTGTGTACGTTTTGGCAGGTAGTGCCCCATTCAGTTGTAATAATTCACAGCGCCGCTTCAGGGCTTCCATGTTGCTCCAGGCAAAAACCTGTATTAAAAATTATAGCACACAAAGCTGAATTTGACCTACCAGTTGATGCATAAGAAACTGACTTAATTCTGAATATTAACTACATGCTGTGGCCTAAAGGTTTTATGCTCTCCAAATGTAACAATAAATTATACAAGACTCTTCCTCTTGGGTGAGCCCAGATGTAAATAAACCCATAATCTTAATACTATGCCAAAAGACCAGTTACTATAGAGACCAGAGAGAATATATTCATCTTAAATACTATTGCTGAATAAAATAACTCGATGCCAGCACTAAGTACCTGAACTAATTAGAAAAACTTTAGGAAGAACTTTCCACACTTTGATAAGCCTCTTTCCCATCTGCCACAATTTTTTTTGAGTGGTAAATTGAAAGACAGCACTTGATATTTTCTGCAATCAATATAGGTAAAAATGATTGGCGTGTGTGTGTGTGTGTGTGTGTGTGTGTGCGCGCGCACATGTATGTGTATGTTTAGGGACAAGGGTATGTGTACGTGTGCTTATATATGGATGCCAGAAGTTGGGATGGGCTGTCTCTTCTTCAGTGTTTCTCCATTTTTTTTTAACAAGGTCTGTCATTGAACCCAGAGTTTGCCCACTGAGCTATAGGTTCTCTTGACATGGCTTCCCAGCCCTGAAGTTCTAGCTACATGCTGCTGTGCTCAGCTCTTCTAGGTGGGTTCTGGAGCACAGAGCTCGTGTCTTCATACTTATGTGGCAAGGACTTCATCTACTAAGTTATATCCCCAGCCAGTACTGTCAAAGTTGTAAGAAATCTCCTTCCAATTCTAAGTAGGAGTGAGTCCCAGATAAGCCTTCAGTGAATGCTTGTGAGGGAGGGGAATTTCAAGCAGTCTCACCAATGATGTCTTGGATTTTTTTTTTATTGAAACTAGATTCTTTTCATATAATATATTCTAACTATGTGTTGTATGGAGGCTGCTTGTTGGTTCGCATCTGCTCAACCCTGAAATAATCACACAGAAACTATATTATTTAAAACACGGCTTGGCCTATTAGCTCTAGCTTCTTATTGGCTAGCTCTTATTAATTTAACCCATTTCTGTTATTCTGTGTATTGCCACGTTAATGTGGCTTACTGGCTAAAGTTCTGGTGTCTGTCTCCAACGGGGCTACCTGGCTTCTTTCCTGACTCTTCTTCCTTTCTCTCAGCATTCAGTTTAATTTTCCCCACCTACCTAAGTTCTGCCCTATCAAGAGGACAAGGCAGTTACTTTATTAACCAATGGTATTCACAGCATACAGAGGGGAAATCCCACATCAATTATGGTTTTTCCTTTCTCTATTCTTCCCAGTTCCTCTCCTACCTTGCCTCCTGTCTGGATCCAGTCCCTTTCTATTTCTCAGTAGAAAAGAAATGGGCATCTGGGGGATAATAGCATGATAGTATAGTATAAGATAGGATAGGATAGGATATAATAAGGATGAAACAAAAATAAAAAACTGGAATAGGGACAAAACAAACAGAAGGAAAAAAGCCCAAGAAAAGGCACAAGAAACAGATGTAGACATAGAGACCCACTCATTTGCACACTCAGGAATCCCATAAATACACAAATTTGGAAGCTAAAATACATATGCAAAGGACCTTTAGGGCAAAAAATAAGAATAGAAATAAAAATAAATAAAGTTTAAAAAACCCAACCAACATTTTGAAAGAACTTCCAAAGATGCCATTGAGTTTGTTTCCATTGCCCATTTACCACTGGACATGCAGTCTACACTTAAGAATAGTTTGTTTGCCCAGAGAGATTCCCATGGGAAACTAAATTTTCATTTTCAAGTGGCTATCAACTGGAGATCTCTTCTGGGTTAGGTAGATGCGCATGTGTCTGTCTTTCAGCTCTAAGACCTCATCGGGCCCTGTGGATGCTGCCTTGGTCTCTGCAGCTTCATGATGTGCATCTGTCCTGTTGTGCTTAGAAGGCCTTGCATCCTTAGTGTTCCTCATCCCCTCTGGCTCTCACACTCCTCCTGCCTCTGTAGTCTGGTGTCTTTAGGTTGGTATTTAGATGAGACATTTTGTTCTCTATTTTCTGCCTCGTGTGATGCTGAGCTTAACTTCCTGAGTCTCTTACTTACAAAAGAAAGGTTAGTTTTTGAATAGTGGAGACTATCATGGCGGGGGGGGGGGGGTAGTACTTGCCAGGAAATATTACCTTCCCTTGCAAAGGAGTCTTGTACAGTTGAAGAAAGATGGTCTCTTTTTTGCCTTGTTTGTGATATACAACCCAGCTTCTCCCCTTTATGGTCACAGCTGATGGGAGACAAGCAGTTCTTTTTGTGCTGAGAGACTTAGAACCTAGGAGTAAGTACATGATTGTCCCTGAACCTGCAAGTATCATATGCTTCTTTAGAGTCTTTCTCCATTTCTATGAACCAGCCCCTTGCCTAAGTCACGGTTCTATTGCTGTGAAGAGACACAGGGGCTTGCTTACAGTTTCAGAGGTTTAGTCCATTATCAACACATCACAGAGCATGGCAGCAGGCAGGAGTGGTACTGGAAAAATATCTGAGAGCTACATGCTCATCTGCAAACAGAGAGAGAGAAAGAGACTGGGCCAGGCATGAACTTTTGAAGCCTCGAAGACAACCTACCCCTTGTGACACACTTCCTCCACCAAGGCCACATCTCTAATCCTATCAGAGAGTTCCGTTCTCTGATGACTAAGCATTTAAATACAGGAGCCTATGGGGGCCATCTTATTCAAACCACGACACTTGCTTTCTTCGGGTCATGTTGAGTGAATGAGTCAAAAAGTGGCAATGCGGCAGGCTGGGGATAGCTCGGCCATGGGAACACATATTGCTTTTCAAGAGCACCTGACCCTGTTCCCGGCATCCACATTAGAAGCCTCGCAGCTGCCTGTAACTCCAGTCCCAGGAGTCTGACTCCTTTGACCTCTGCAGGTACATACCCACATACAGACACATGTGTATACTTATAATTAAAAATAATACAAAGAATCTGTAAAAATTATAATACACATGAAAGGTACCAATACTTTGCATTCGAATGGTATTTAATATTTCACACGTGTATTCCATATTTCAGAAAAGGAAGCCTTTATCCTCACTTCCATTTTGTGAATGAAATAAAATCTAGACTCAGAGTATTTGAACAATATTCCCAAGACTGCATAAAAAGCAAGGCAGAGATCAGAATGTATTTCTTTCCTTCCAAGGCTTGTGAAGGCCTTTCTTGTTTCTCTGTACTACCTCAGGTTGTTGCTGTCTGCAGAATGAGTGGGTTGGGTCTTTGCTCTGCTTTCCTTGAGTTATACAATGTTCTAAGAAAGGAAGAGCCTGTTGGGATGTCACAGCCTTCTCTACAGCGTCTCAGGGAAGCACGGATGACGGAGGTGGGGTGCAGGGTCATGGAGGTTTCCTTGATCTGCCTGGAATACTTAAAATTCAGCCATTAATCATAAAATCTGCATCCTTGCTTCCAGTGATCAGCCACTAATGATTGCAGAATTCTGAGTTTTAACATTTTCCATTAATTGTCCTTAAAAAAAAAAACCCTCAAGAATGAATAATCCTGACTTCATTAAGGAGGAATCAATTTTTTTTGCCTGTTTTAGATGCTCTCAGCCTCCCTTTCCTTTCAAAGTCTTTCTTTAGTTTGTTTGTTTTTAATATGAGTCTCTTATCTTGTAAAAAAAATTGACATTTATTGTGTGCCAGGGTGGGCATGTGTCAACTTCTATGGAGCCAGTTTCATGGCTGTGTGGCTTACTGGGACAAGGTGTCAGCTCTGTGGCCCTGCTTAGCTTAGCAGAGAGCATGGACTAATACTCGCCATCTACTGAATCCCTATTATAAGTGAGTATTATAACCTCTAGAATAGACTGTAAAATGATGCCCATATTTCATATTTCTGTCTCTAGGGTTTAGAGAACCGAGACAGCCTAAGATATTTGTGCAGAACTTCTGCACAGTCTCACCCTAGTTAGACCTAGATGTATGGGAATCTTGCCATTGGAAACCATTTTTAGCTCTGGTTGTTTTTCCAATTCGATATCACACCAAGAGGTCTGGTCAATGATCTGTTGACTTAGCTGGCATCCTACTTCTTTCCTGCCCTGTTTCTTTAGCTCCTTCCTGGGGGTCAAGTCCCTAACCTTGGTGTCCTGGTGTCTAGCTATAAGCATGATCCCATCTGGGATATCTTCTGTGGAGCAGAATACCTAGCAGATGCGTGCTGTGCTTCTCCTGACTTGACCGTGATTAACTCAGCTTGAATCATGCCCTAAGCTTTTCCGGTCCTTTAGGTCATCTGACTAATACTGTATGTTCAACTTTTAGGGAGTGTGATTTATGGGACATTACTATAGGTTGGTATTTTATTAATAACTAATATTCATGAACAACTATGTTACAATGCAGCATGTTAGTTTAATATTAGTGAAATATTATAACCATAGCCCCTACCCTTATTAGAACATTATATTTTTACCCCAGGGCAGAGTTACTTCCTATTCTAGAGGTTCTTTCACTGATGCAGTATAGCCGTGTTTTGTTGGACTAGATAAAATAAATAAATAAACAGTATGGAAATCCTGAGAGTACTTGAGATGAAATGTGAAAATTATCTCTTGAATTTCAAGTTAGAGGCTGTATTAGTTATTTTGTTACATTTCTATCACCAAATACCTGGCAAGAAGCAACTTGAAGGGGGAAAGATTTATTTTAGCTTATAGTTTCATTCAGGGAACACGGTCCTTCTAGGCTGGGAAGCCTGAGCAGCAAGAGAAAGAGTCTGGTAATATTTGTTTGTACTCTAACCAAGTTTACCTGAAGATCAGAGGGTGGAACTAGCCACTATAGAAGTCAGGCAGTGGTGACACACATCCTTAATCCTAGCACTTGGGAGGAAGAAACAGAAAGATCGGGAGTTCAAGGCCACACTGGGCTACGTGGGATTTAACCAGTCTAAAGAGAAACAGAGTTTACACCTTTGATCCCAGCACTAGGGAGTGGAGACCAGAAGTAATATGGCTAGCCAGAGGAGTATAAGGCAGGTAGATACAGGGACTTGCCCCCTTCAGGCTGAGGAGATGATGAGGTAAGAAGTGGCTGGCTGCTCTGCTTCTCTGATTTTTCAGCTTTCACCCCCTAATATCTGACTCCAGGCTTTTATTATTAAGCCCAATTAGATTTCACGCTGCCTAAGAGGTAGGTGGTCACAAGGCATCCACAGGCAGGAAGCTGAAGGAGAACAGGAAGTGGGGCTGGGCTGGAGACCCTAGTGACTCATTTCTCCCAGCAGGGCTCCACCTCCCACAGCTTCTGCCACCTCCCTGACCAGTACCACCTTCTAGGGACCAAGTGTTCAACTGCAGGAGTCACTGAGAAGCATCCCACAGTCCAACCACCACGGGCTGTTCTACGTTACCGCTTAAGTATTGAAGGCACAGCTCCTATGATGCCTCTATGAGAGACCAACATTTGCAGTACCCATAGGAGCATGCATGCTGTTTGCAGCATCCTGGGGGCTCCAGAATAACGCATGAGAACAGAATATCTATTTGTTCAACTTCAAAAGTGCCTGCCAAACCCTACTAGCCAAATTTCTCAAATTCCTTTCAGATGGTCCAACATGGCTCCCATATTCCACACATTCTTCCAAACAGGCTTTGATTCTATTTATAAATAGTCTGCCCCGCCTCAAGGGTTAGGAAGACCCTACCTGCTGTGTAAAGTGACTGCTTTCCTTTCGATTTCCCCCAAAAGGCTTCTTTCTGATGTGGAGGCTGCTCCCTCTTCCTTCTGTGTAGAGTTGGCTGAACAAGGCCAAGCTCAACTTCTCACTTCCCTTCATCATTCCCTTCAAAAGCCTGGATCGGATTGTTTCTGAGTCCCGGTCGTTTCAGATAGAAGAAGAAACTGTATCCTTTAAACATTTTCTAACCGTACAGAAGCCCCTTCTCCTGATCATGCTGGCTTCCCTTCACAGTGGCATGACTGTTAGATTCCCCAGACATATATGAACCTCCCAGGCAGGACCCTACACTCACACTCCTTGCCATCAGCACTGGCGTCTCTTGGCCCCTGCCTCCCTTAGTTCTTATTCCTCCCCATAAAGATCTCCTCACTAGGAGAAGGTCCACCGGGAATTCTAAGGGTCTGACATCTCCCAGCAAGGCAAGCACATTTCTTCTGGGGTCACACCCTGTACTGTCATTCCAAGCTTCTGATTTTTAGACTGATATTCTGAAAGCCTCCAATGAGGGGGATTCCCTGCCGAGAGGCAGCACACAGAGCCACAGAGTCTCTTGATGCAGGCTTTATTTCAAGTGTAAGGGTCGGATTTATCAGACACTCCAGGGGAGAAATCTACCCCCAGGACCCCTCACACACTCCTGACATCCAGCTATGAAGAGAAACATGGAGGAGATCAATCAGAACCTGCTGGCCACCTGGCTAGAGGGAGCTGGCGAGAAGCAGGCAGATGTGGGAAGACTTTGAATATTCTGCCTTGAATAAAATGTCCCGACTCCCTGGAGTTTGGACAAGGATGAATGTGGCCTGCTCTGGCTGCCTCTGACAGCCGGTCCCTGGAGTGGATGGTGGCTGGCATTTCCTTTCAATTGAGGCTTTTGTGGTGCCTGGCTTAGAAGCTCTCAAGTTTGCTGTGCTCCGGTTTTCTTTGAACGATGGCTTGTCAACACTGAAGGCTGAGTGAGCCTTGCAAAGGTAGTCTTGGTAAAAATGCTGATTTAAAATTAGGGTTTCCAGGGCTGGGGAGGTGGCTCAGTGGCTAAGGAGCCTGCTGTGAAAGCATGAGGACCTGAGTTTGGGTCTCTAGCATCCGGCGGTTGGGGTGGGGAGCCAAGTGTGTTGAATACCTTGTTATCCCGGTGCTGAGAAGCAGACGCAAGCGGAACCCAAGGCTGGTTGGCTGGCCAGTCTAGCCAGCTGCTTTGTTTCGTGTTTAGTGAGAGACCCTATCACAAGAAACAAGGTGGAGAACAGTTGACAAAGACCATGACATCATCCTCTGGCCTCAAAATATGGGAGCACGTGCACACACAGATGTATATACCACATACATACACACAAACATACACACACACACACACACACTGAATGAATAAGACTAAATTTTCTTCTATACTTCCAAGTGAAGATGGATTCAAAGACTTGGCCTGCCTAAAGATGGACCAAGGGGGAAAAAATACATCAGGCCCCTGACTTTTAGGGAATGTTTTCCTTAGTGGCACTTTCTTCTTTTCTAGTGTTCTACTAGGTACAACCAGGGTGAGGAGCAGTGGGAGGCACGGTTCTGGCTTGGTTTCTATTGCTCAGATCAAACACTGATCCAAACCGACTCTGGGAACAAAGTGTCTGTGTGGCTCCAACGTCCCCACCACAGTCTGATATTGAGGGGGAACCAGGACAAGAACTCAAACAGAGGAGAGATAGGAGGAAAGCTGCCGCCTGGCTTGGTCTCCTGTCCTGCTTAGCCTGCCTTCCTTCACAACCTTGGACCACCCACCTAGGGATGGCACCACCCACAGTGGCCAGGCCCTCCCATATCAGTCGCTAATCATGAAAGTGCCCCCCACAGACTTGCCAATAAGCTTGTCTGATGCAGGCAGTTCCTCAACTGAGGTTCCTTCTTCCCAGATGACTCTACCTCATGTCAAGTTGACTGAAAGCTGACCAGCAGCGAGCGGGTAGAGGGGAAGGGCCTTAGCTAGACTAATACAGGTGTGGCTTTCAGATTACGCAACTCAGCCCCTTCTGCCTGGTGGGATGACATTACGCGGGTTAATGAACTACCCAGGGATAATGATACACCTACTCTAGAAGTTTTACCCCTGAAATCGATATGACAATGTCTAAAAGGGAGCCCCAATATGCAGCACTCTGGGGATGTGCGGTTTTCCTTTTTAGTCACTGATAAAGTTGTTTCCGATAACTATGCAATTTCCCATTAATTTTTTGTATATACTGTAGGAAACATAGGTGGAACCACAAACAACATGTTCATGCAGCGGGGAGGGGTTGGTTATGGCTGTTGAGGGCAGATGGAGGGAGAGTCTGTGTGTCTTCCTGTGCAGGGCCAGGGACAACACTAAGCAGGATGCCATCTGAGGAGATACGGGAGATTTGTGGGTGGTCCAGAGGGAGGTTAGGCTGAGCGAAGAGCATTGTCACTTCATGAGTGTCCATCACGGAGCGAATGTTAGGGTCATATGTGTTTGCATAGCTGCTGCTAATACAGAAGTCACTTAAATTTATTTTTAAATTTTTGGCAAGTCGAAACATACTAAGAAAATGACAAAACATGAAAGCCTAGATTGGGATGCACTTTAGCTAGGTGAGAACAAAGGACGAGGTCCTTTGGTGAATGAAACAGAACCCAGCCACCTGCTTTCAGATGGCCGAGTCTCTTCTCTGAGAGCAGTCTTGTTACCCTATCCGCCATCCCACTGGCCCTGTCGTCTTTCATGATGACCAGTGACTTCTTTTTCTTCTTTCACATGGCCTCCTTTTTATCATCTCATGGTAACTTAGGACCCTCGGGCGCTTTCTGGGTACTCATTGCTTTAGTACCCGCTTTCTTGTGGATTAGTTGAAGTCCCCACAGAGACCAGAAGAGGTCCTCGGACCCCTCAGAGTCAGAGTTAATGGTGGCTTTGAGTCACCAGATGTGGATTCTGAGATCAAAGAATCAAGTCCCTGCCAGAGCAGCAAGCATTCTTAACTGATGAGCCATTCCACTAATACCTTACTTTTTTTTTTTTTTTTTTTAAATCTGGCAAATACTGTGAAGAGTCCCAGATTTTGGTGGGGGTGGGGGGTGACTGCTTATTGTCTTCATCACTGAATCAATTGTAAACCCCTTTCCTTTATCTTACACTTTGGCTTCACAGTCTTTGATCCTGTTTTCTTATGACAATAATGTTGTAAACTTCTCTTCAAAAGAAAATAGAAGAGTTCACTCTTTCCCCATAGGTGGTTAAAAATAGTTTAATATAATCATTAGTGACTTGGAGTAGTTTCATTTAGCCTTCCAAATTGTCAAGAAAACTACATTTAACGTGTCAGGAACTTTCTGCCTGCCTGCCTGCCTGCCTGCCTGCCTGCCTGCCTGCCTTCCTTCCTTCCTTCCTTCCTTCCTTCCTTCCTTCCTCCCTCCCTCCCTCCCTCCCTCCCTCCCTCCCTCCCTCCTTCCCTCATTCCCTTCTTTCTTTCTTCCCCCCCTTTTTTTTTAAATTTGGAGGAATTCCCACCAAAGTTCTTCCCTTCAGAAGTATGAACGTCACGTATGACCTTTCACTTTTGTTTGTAGTTCAGCAACTCAACCTCTGTGTGACTTAAAGGCCTCCATTAGTTGTGGCTGCAGAAGTGATCCAGTCTAGAGAGAACTTGGTGGCACCACGCGCCACGTAATTACAGCCCACTAATCTCAACCATCTCCATGCCTCAGCTTCTGCAAGGCTGCTTCCCCCAAGTGCCTACCACCTCTCTAACGGCCTTTCACTCAGGAGGCAGAGAGGACAGAGGATAAACTGAGTTTGTGAAGTGACTGGCACACTGATCAAAGTCAGATTACCTTCTGCGAGTGTTTTAGCATCCTATGTCCATACATGCCCTCGGCATTTGGACTAATCTGCCTCTGTCCTTTTGAAAATGTTCACTCTGGCACATGATAGGCTGGCTGGGTGGCCTTGGGCTCGCCTCCCTCATGTTCTCTTTCATCCCTCTTTCTCTACAGTTCCTAGTCTACCTCTGTGGTCCAGCTCTCATAGATTTGTTCTGCCATGGTCATGATCCTTGGTCACTTACATTGCTTCTTTCGGCTCCTGCCATGTTCCCAGTGAGATGCTCTTTGACCTGGGGCAAGGACACCTCGCACAAATAATGCTTGACAAATGGATTTGAAACCCCATCTGTTTCCCGTGGCTAACTAATTGATGACTGACATTTTGACCCGGACCATTCACTAGAACCAGATGTTTTTCCAAGTTATTTTAAGAGTTGTTTTATAAATGGAATTTCGACTCCTTTTTCCAAAGATAAAGGCAAAGCCTGCCGGGGTATTGCTCTCTGCCTACATACATTGTACAGAGGAGAGAAGGCTTTCATAGATGACTGATTTCTAAAACAGATGTGCCAAGTTCCTTGGGCTAAAAAATCTCTTTTGTTGGAAATGAATTGGGGCTTTTTTTTTTTTTTAAATATGAGTTTTCAGAACATGTTCTTGAGCCGTGCTAATAATGATCAATGTGATGGTGACTGGTTTAAGGATCTTGAGGCTGTGAGAGCTAATGAAACTGCCCAGGGGAATATGACGTCGCCTGATACAGCAGAACTAATGAAGGACCGAGTGCCCAAAAGTGTCGCTTGTCAGAGAGCACATGCTTGCGCTCGGTCCCATCCATTGATGCCCTTGACAGAGGCAGAAATAGCATGTCATCTGTGGTCACCTGCAGCAAGTGTCCTGGTGCCTTTGACTATTATTCCTACAATTGTGTTTCGTTCTTTCCTAAAAAAACCCTCTTTTATTCTTTCAGCCTTTGAGTTCTCATTGGCGCGTTTCACTCTTTACTGAACAATGGAAAGGTATAGGAGCAATACGGACCGAATCCATGGCTAACTGTGGTGGGGACGTTAGGGGTACCATGTTGCCTTCCTTGTCTGTCCAAATCCCTGTATTAATTCCCCTTGATAGTGGAAAGGGAACAATTAGGATTCCTGGATTTAAAGATTTATTGATTTTTATTTTATGTGTATGAATGTTTTGCCTACTGTTGGGGACTGTGGACCTCCAGACCCTGAATTTCCTGTGACCTTCTGCCTGCCTGAGTGTACAACTTGTTTTCCTATGCTTGAAGCTGCTCTGAGCAAACAACTTGTCTTTCAGCTACTCTGAGCATGCGACCTTCAGGAGTTCCTGATGACAGGGGAGTTGTTTCTGGTGGGCTTGCAGCTGAGAGTTAGGGTGTGGCCGTTAGTCAAGGAGAAAAAAAGCTACACTGGGGCATTCTTGCCCCCCCTTCTCTCTCTCTCTCTCTCTCTCTCTCTCTCTCTCTCTCTCTCTCTCTCTGTGTGTGTGTGTGTATGTGTGTGTGTTTCAATCTCCAGGCCCTTGCCCGACTTGCGAACCATACCGTAACACTTTGTGCGTAGAGCAGGCGTTGTGCTACAGCCTACACGTACGTATGTATGTCTATGTGTGTTTAGTACCCAAAGAGCCATGAAGAGGACATCAAATCAATTGGAACAGGAATTATAGATAATTGTGAACTGCCATGTGGGAGCTAGGAATTGATACTCATCTCTCTGCAAGAGCAACAACCATCTCTCAGGTCCAAAGGATTCCTGGACCTGGGACTCACTGATTCAGCTAGGCTATGGCCCAGGCCAGAGATCGTCCTCCTGAAACTTTGCCAATACTGGGATTATAGGAACAAGCTGCCAGTCCTGGCTTTTTCCTGTGGGAATTTGGCTGGATTTGAACTTAGGTTGTCATGTTTGTGAAGCAAGCAGCACAGCTATTGGCCCATTCTCTCATTCTTGCTTTTTTTTTATTTAATGGAAAGTAACCATAGCTAGACAAGCATAAAAACCCAAGACAGGCCCTTGTTTGGATTGTTTTGTGGCATTTTGTGGTTCCGGTTATTTGTTCATTGACCTATGAAAATATGAGACCCAGAGATCTCAGCCCACAATGTTCAGTATCATACACAACTCACCATTTAATGTTACACAGGTTTTGCTAGTATCTGATGGTCTAATATAATAACGAATACAATGTGTACAGATTTGATAAGCTTTTAACAATATGGTGCCTGACAGCTTCTCACTTGAAGAGAAGACATTCCGTCAATCAGCACGAAGTGTGCTAGAGTCTCTGCTTCCCTAAAGTTCTTTCTGCCTGCAAAGCGGCTTTCTTCCCGCTGACGCTAAGTGTCTTTAATAGAATATGCCAAGGGTAACGATTGGAAGCCTAATGTCCACTGAGTTTCCTGCACTCAGGAGCTTGTTATCCCCCTGCTTCCAGCAGGACTCTGGGTTTCCAGGGCTGCATCTGTGCTTTATTCTGTCCTCTCTTCTTTGCTCCCTAGTCTGTGTGGTGTGAAGGAGCCACTGTTAATGGGGAAGTGTGCTGAGTTTGGCGTGGTCTAAGGTGATTTCTGCTGATTCTTCTGTGGTCTTGGAAGGGTGGCCATTCCAGGGTGTAACCATATTCCCGTTGTAGAGGTCAGGAAGTGGAAGGCCATGGACTGAATCGTATCCCTCCGAAATGCATAAAATGAAGTCTTGCATCCTCGGTGCGACTGTATTTGGAGACAGAACCTTTAAAGAGGCAATGTAAGTTAAATGAGATCATGAGATGCAGCCCTAATCAAACATGGTTGATGCTCTAATAAGAAGGGATCACATCAGGGCGCAGGTGTATAGGGAAAAGGCCACAGAGATCATCACACAAAGGGGCCATGTAGAAGGAGCTGCGGGCTACGTCCCACCACCCAGCTCCCGGCCACTGGCTAGCTTATGCCCCAAAATAACAACACACAAATTATATTCTTTTAAACACTGTCTGGCCCATTATATCTAGCCTCTTCTTAGCTAATTCTCACATCTTGCTTAACCCATTTCTAATAATCTGTGTAGCACCACAAAGTGGTGGCTTACCAGGAAAGTTCAGCATGTATGACCTGTGTCCATCTTGGGCCAGAACTTTATCGCATCTGACCCCACTTCCCTTCTTCCCAGCATTCTGTTCTGTCTACTCCACCCACCTAAGGGCTGGCCTATCAAATGGGCCAACACAGTTTCTTTATTAACCAATGAAATCAACACAAACAGAAGACCCTCCCACATCAGGGCCATCTCCAGGCCAGGAAGACACTTAGGAAAAGTCAACACTGCTAACTGTTGTAATAGGAGCGGTGGGCTATGTTCTTGGCACCTGGCCGCCTGCACGGCTAGCTTTATACCCGAAATAATTACACGGAAACTGTATTCTTTTAAATACTGCCTGGCCCATTTGTTCCAGCTGCTTATTGGCTAGCTCTTACATATTGATCTAACCCATTTCTAATATCCCTGTAACACCACGAGGTGTCTTACCAGGGAAGATCTTAACCTGCGTCTGTGTCAGGTGGGGGAATCATGGCAACTGACTGATTCGGCTTCTTTCTCCCAGCATTCTGTTCTGTCTACTCCACCTACCTAATTTTCTGTCCTATCAGGGCCAAACAGTTTTCTTTATTAAATAACCAATAAAAACAAATAAATACAAGACCCACCTCCATCAGCTGACAGCTTATGAGAGGGATATTCAGCCTTACACAGAGATGGAAAAATGTCTCTGTGATTTAAAGCACCCATGTGTAGTGTTTGTTATGATAGCCAGAGTGATCCAATACATAGGAGCTCCAGGAAATTAAACCAATGGCTCAGACGTAACTACTTTCCCCCATTGCTAGAACCTGAAAAAGCTCTTGGCATAGAAATAAGGGTTCAAGAGATCTGGGTTTGCACCCAGGCTATGTTGCTAATGTACTGTGTGAGGTAGAAGAGTCCCTCTGGGTTTCTGGGCACTTCCTTATTATTTATGGAAAAAATAAAGTAAAATAATTGAGCTACAATGTCCCCTCTAATTGGCCACATCTCCATGGAGGCATTACCTTGTCTGTGGAAGGTGAAGAGGCATACAAAGAGAATCTGATGAGTTACTGGATGATAGAAAATGAAGTTAAGTGGAAGATGACAACATGTGGATCCACCTAGGTCCCAGAATGCCTTCTTAATAGTTAAGGGGCACTGATGTGCTTATTAACTCTCAGTTTCCATGAACGCATCAGTAAAACAGGTGAAACAAGACTCCCTACCTTAGGAAGATGCTGAAGAAAATTAGACCTTGTCGGGAGCACGATCTACTCATCGCTGAGTCTATCTCAGGCTCTTGGTTGCTTCCATGCTTGCCATCATTCCTGCCAAGGGCCCAGCCTGCAGTGGACATTATCTTAGTAAACTGTCACATGCTGTTTGAGCTCACTGAGACGCTCTCTCTGGCAGCGGGGTTGGCCCTCCCCTATTTCAGACCGAAGCATGGTTGTCTCTAAGTGTCTTTCAGAGTCCCTTGTTTGGAGATGAGCTGCCTCCCGACTCTGTGACAGGGAGAAAAGAGTGGAATTGCTGTACTGTGGAGAGCAGCGAGCAGATAAACCATTCCCAACAGAGACGGCTATTGTGTATCCCACGATAGAAAACTGCCTACAGTGGGAAAGTGAAGCCGGAAGCTCAGTCAAAGGAAGCTCAGCTATGGAGAGAAAGCTCAACCAGCAACTCCAGCTGACTGCCTCCGCCTCCTCCAGTGGGTTTCTGATGGACGTTGTGAGCACCTCATTTGCTGATATCATCTCTGTTACTATTTATTCTTTTACTTGGCAGCTTCATCCAATAGGTTCTCTGCTCTGCTTGAGACTCTGTTGGGAACTCCAGCTGACGGCCTTCTGCAGTCAGTTTCTGCTGGGCGTTGTGAGCATATGATTTGATAATGTTTTGTTCTATCTATCTATCTATCTATCTATCTATCTATCTATCTATCCATCCATCTATCATCTATCTATTATTTATCATATATCTCTCATATATCTATCTGTCTGCCTTTCTGTCTTATCTATCTGTCTATCATCTATCTATATCTATCATCTATTTATTTATCATCTATCATATATCTATCTCTTATCTGTCTGTCTTATGTATCTGTCTGTCATCTATCTATATTTATCATCTATCTCTCTATCTACCTATCATCTGTCTATATGTCTATCATCTATCTGTCTGTCTCTATCAATCATCTATCTACCTATCTGTTATCTATCTATCTATCTATCTATCTATCTATCTATCTATCTTCTATCATCTATACCTGTCTGTCTGTGCATTTAATAAATTCAGATATGGCTATCAAAAATGATTCTCCAGATTGTATAGAACTCAGAAAGATAGACTTTGGAAGCAAGCCCTCCAGCTGCTTTTGGAGTATGGTGAGGTCAGGCTGATCTTCCAGCACACACAGGCCATGTGAACATGAGAAGTCACTTCTTCCCCGTGATTTTCAAGGTTGTTAGAATTCTGAGTGTTGAGGCTAGTGTCTATTGGAGAGATGATTAATTGAGATAGGATGTTGAATGTGCTTCGTTCATTTCGAAGTTGTATATCAGTATGAGGAATCACTATTAAGAAAAAGGATCATTTCCTCTGTTTCTCTGGTAATAGGTGCTGCCAAGAATCTTGCTTGGGGAAGCTTGAAAGATGGGCACTGGAGAAGGGACGAGAAGGCAAACACCTCTGGGTGCTTCCAACAGGGCACAGAAGTCCCTGTGAAATCAGAATTAGTGGTGCAATTGGAGAAGGGCAGAACGTGTCCTAAGCTCATCCCTATCCCCAGTCACTGCTAAAGGGTGTGTCAAGGCAGGAATGTGCTGACGTGGCAAAGCACCATGGATGCTTCTGGCTGCTTCAGACAGAGCGGAATACCTCTGTTAAAGGAACACATTTCCCACCGGCTGTCAACAGAGAGAGAAAGGAGAGAGTTACCTTCTTTTGTCCTTTCTGGTCCATAAAACCCACAGCTAAGAAACTATAAGGATTGGCCTGGGGCTCTTGGTTCTTATTTGTTTGTGATGTCATAAGGTCAGGTATGGGGACTATGCCTACCTTGTTTGAGGCAGACATTCTTATTGCTTGCTTCTGCACATTCCAAGCTTGTTGGCCCAGGCATTAATTTCCAAGGATTCTCCTGTCTCTCCACTTCCCATCTCACCATAAGCAAGCTGCAGTTACAGATGCGTCTGCTATGCCTGGCTTTATATGGGTTCTGGTAGTTGGGACTGGGATCCTTAGGCTTGCACAGTGGGTGCTTCATTCACAGATCTGATTCCAAGCATGGCAGTGTACTTCTGAGGCACTCTGTCAAGGCAGAAAGATTGCACGTTTTGGTGCGTGAGCTAACGTCAGTGTCATTGCCAAACGCGAGCTGCTGCTTGCTGTACTGTCTGCTTTTCGAAAGAAACGTAAAGACCATTTTTTTTTAAAATATGAAAAAGTATAGTGATCACTCTTATGTGGAAATGCTTAGCAGCCTGGTCTCAAGTAGGAATCCAGTGAACATCGACTCTCTTCCCACTTCTGATTGAGTGCAGACCCGTTGTCTCTGACAATGCTTGTGGCTTCTCAGGACATCTGGCCCTGCTATGCCTGCTCTAGGCTTAGGGATTCACTAAGAGAAAACCAAAGGGTTTCTGCACCCCGACAGCTTTGCAAGGCTCTTTTGGTCGAATTTCAACAACTGCAGGGTGGCTGGGGGACTGTATGCACCGCGAGCACTCAATCAAGTTGGTGCTTAGGGACCTTGCCATGGAGAAGGATGTTTTGTTTTTGTTTTTTCCTTAGATGTCTTTTCTGGTTGAGAAGCTGTACAAAGATATATACTATAAGCTATAGTATCCATAGAACCAACTGTCATGAGGTGGATGCTTTTAATAGGAACACAGAACAAGAACCAACTTACCAAAATCTAGTTCCATACAAACACGGCAGTTATGCAGTGAACTGCACTCAGCCCCGCCCCACATACCTGACTTTTGCTTCTTAGTCCTGTGTTTGACTTTCCACCACATACTTGGACTCAGGACTCAGTGTAGCTTAGTTTCCTACACTGGTCTGTGTCTGTGTCTTAGACGCATACTAGCAGGATCTCGGAGAGCTTCTCAAGTCTAGTGCTGAGAAGGGAAGTCTCTCTTCTCCTCCTCCTAGGCTTCCGTTCAGTTGCCTTCTGGTACCCTCAGGTCACCACCCTCATTTATTTATTTACTTATTGATTTTTTTTTTTTTTGAGACAGAGTCTCCTGTAACTTAGCTGGCCTAGCCTGGGGTCTATAGCTGGGGATGACCTTGAACTTCTGATCTTCTTCCCTCTGCCTCCAAAATCCTTAGATTTAGGAATGTGCTGCCACATCTGGCTCTAAGTGGTCTGGGAGATTGAATCCAGGGCTTCAGGCATGCTGAGTAATGCTGTGGGACAATGGTCTGTAACCTGTCACTTGTATTTTAAATAAACACTGATTGGCTAGTAGCCAGGCAGGAAATAGAGGCAATGAGGAAAGGGAAAAGACTCAGCCTGCAGTCGTGACCCTGCCACAGAAGAATCAAGATAGCCAGATGTGACTACCTCGCCAAAAAGGTACCAAGCTACGTGACTAACACATGGGCTATTATAAGTCATAAGAGTTAATAAGAAGCCTGAGCTAATAGGCCAATCAGTTTATAATTAATATAGACCACTGTGTGTTTCTTTGGGGCTGAACAATTGTGAGACCAGGCGGGACAGAAACCTCTGTCAATAGGGCAAGCATTCTCCTACCCCTTGAGCTACGTTAGCATGGTGAAGATCTCCTTTAGATGCATATTGGCACTTAAAAGCTGCCACAATGAATGAATAGTGGAAGGGTGACCACCTTCATCACTTACTCCCTGGTGTGGACACAGGCTTCCTCACTGCATATAGGAGTCGAGTCAAATGCCCTTGAGAGTTGAAGCTCTAGTCAGAAGCCCTCAGACCTTCCCTGGCCATGTCACTAAGGGCCCAGGCTTGTGCTTACCCAGACTCAAATCCTCCATTTACTTTTACTCTGCTCATATGGGTGACTCTTGGTTTCCTCTCCAGGGATGTCGCGGAAAAATCGAAACTCAGCGAAGCAATCAATTCTCTTCCCAACTTCCTGCTTTATAATGAAGCTAGACTCAGTTTCTTTCAGTCTTTTCTTTTTTTGAAAAAAGAAGGCACACAACCTCCAAACGATACCCTCACATCTGGGATTCCTTTCTCCATTCCCAGAACTTGGAAATACTGAAGTGTTTTGTCTTAGGCATGTTTAGAATGGCTACTGGGTAGTGACCTGTGGGAGAGGTGTACATACCAACCTTTCTACCCAAACCAGAAGTTACCTCTTGCATCTTAGGTGGTCCTGATGCTGTCTTGTTTCTCTATTCCTAGTGGGTCAAGTTTTTGGGGCCAGTGACAAGCTGCAGAGAGATGGTCCCTGTTCTACATAAAGAAAAGACTGGGTCACAGTCATGGTCAGAGAGGATGGAGAAGCCAGAGGCTAGTCTTCACGGGGGAAGAAAAGAGGGTAGAGTCTGTCCTTGCCCTGAGAGGTGTCTATCCTCCTGCCATTCAGTTATCATGGAGATCTCGGACTCTCCATCAGGAAATATTCAAGGAGGAATGATGCCTGGTGTATGTGAAGGACATCCAATGCATAAATATGTTATTAGGAAATGATAGGAAAAGATATTCAAATCAGGGACTTGGCTCTTTTCTGCTAGGCTCTCAGCACACCAGGAACGAAATGATCTCACTTGAAATGCGCGGTGTGTGTTCAGACACGGGGATCTGGTTCTGGAGTGTCGAATGGAGATATGCTGAAGTTGACAGAGGTGACAGCTGCTCACATATGGAAAACTGAATAATAACAACAATTCCATTTGGGCAGAAGGGCTGGAAATTATGTTTTCAATTCCGATGCAAGGCAGAGGTCTGAGATGAGCCAACTCAAATTGGGGCTCGCCACGGCTGACAAGTTTCCTTTTTAAGTGACAAAAGAAACAGTGGTTGATGAAGTTGTCTCTAGGGGACTTGGGAAAGATCCTTTCTGCTATGTTTCTTTTTTTAAAGTGACATTTCACGTGGCTGCTAGTAATTATTACCAGCCATTTGATAGGTGCAACATGAACTGCTTTCACATTATCAAACACTGTAATGCCCGTGTGTTTCTGAGTGGGATGGCTGTGAGTTCAGATTTCTGGTATTTATATTGCTTACAAAAAGCTTACATTGATTTCTGCTCTTTTAAACTGGATGCTGTAATGGATCTAAGACTGTAAAGGGGTAAACATGAATTTTACATTGTTCTGGAAAATTACTAGCAAGTCAAAAATAGAAGTTATTTATTTATTTACTTATCTAGATAGAGTCTTACGATGGAGCCTTGGTTGTCCTAGAACTCTCTATGTAGACCAGGCTGGCCTAGATCTTCCTAGATATCACCTGCCTCTGCCCCCTGAGTATTGGAAATAAAGTCATGTGCCACCACTCTCTGGCCTTATGAATTTTAAAACGAAGGAAACAGAGCCTTGAGTTCTGGTCTCTAAGAAGGATTAAGTATTTACATAATTATCATTTTGGAATTAAAATTACTTTGATTTCAACCATTGAGACATATTAATATGAGTGCATGTGTTGTTAACCTGTCTTGGTTTCCTATCCTTGTGTATGTGGCTGTGTGTGTGTGTCTGTATGTTATGGTGTGCATGTATCCAGTGTGCTATTGTGGGCAGGCACACATGCATGTGCATGTAGATGTGTATAGTGGCCATAGGACAATCAGAGCATTATTCCTCAGAAATGTCTTGTGTTTTGAGGCAAGGTCTCTCACTGAGCACAGGCCCCATTGGGTTAGCTTCACCTCAGGGTCCTCCACTCAACCTTCCCAGCTCTGGAATGACAAGCATGTCACCATGTCAAACTTTTTCTTACATGGCTTCTGGAGCTCAGATTCAGGTCTTCATGCCTCACACAGCAAGTCCTTTACCCCCTGGGATTTCTTCCCAGCTCTACTTTCCTTTCTTGTTCACTAGCTTCTTGATGTAGCTCATGCCTCTGAAATCAACTGAAAATTAAATCCTAAAATACCAGTTCTCTACCTTCAGACTCATTTGAAAGGTTTATAAAAATGTTGATGTTCTTGATTGGGAGGTTTGGGCGTCTAACGAGCATATCCTCCCATAAGTAAAAACCCGGGTCGACGGATAGTACAGCCTAGTGGTAGAGCACTTGCCTGCCCATTCCTGAGGCTGTGTCCACCCACAGTATTGAAAAGAAAACACAAACTTAAATTACAAAAATACCCACAACATTTCCCGAGGGTTTTAGTTACTAATGTGAAGTGAACCTTTGGGTGAGACTTGAAGTAAGTCACTTTGACAGAGGGAGTCATGAGACTCAGTGGCAACTAAACCTCAAACTGAACTGTGGGATGCAGGGGTCAGGGAAAGGAGATGAAGACAGCTAGAGCTGCCAGACATGGAGGAACAGCCCTGCAGGAAATGTTAAGGAAGAAGAACTCCAGGGTCTGTTTAAACTCAGCCCAGATTCCACATTATCCCTGAACCATGGAGCGATACGAATGCATAGAGTAGGGCATCAACGTCTCCTATGCTCTTTCCTCATGTAAGATGTGACTATAGTTTGACTCTTACCAAACTGATTGTATTTAATTGTGTGTGTCTGTGTGTGCATGTCTATGTGTGCACATGTCTGTGTGCATGCATGTATGTGTATGTGTTGGGACGGAGCCATGACGTGCACATGGGAGTCAGAGGATGACTTGTAAAAGTTGGCTCTCCTTCTGCCAGGGATCAAACAGATTACCAGCCTTGGTAGTGGGCATCTTTAGCTGCTTGTCCATCTCTCTGACTCAGTTCCCAATCGTACTTAGGATGAAATCTAGTTTCTGAATAGATGAAGAGCCAGGCTCGTGAGACTTAATCTCAGGAGAAGAAACGGGGCCACCCTTTACCAATTAGGGCTTTAGGACTGCAATAACAGATCACCTGGCTTAAAATACCTGGCAGGTATTCTCTCTCAGTTTCAGAGGCCAAAAGTTTGAAATGAACATGTCAGCAGTGTGGTGTCCTTCTGTAGATGAATCCTTCTCAGGCCTTTCTAACCTCAGACAGTTTCTTCCAGTCCTTGACATCTCTCAGCTCAAATCCAGCCCCTGCTTCCATCTTCCTATGACCTCCCTACGCTGTTTCTATTTGCCAGTCTTTCCCTCCTTCTTCCTTCAAGGACTTTCTGTACTTCAAATCTAAAAATGTGTATCCAGACACATTGTCATCAAAGGTAAGGACACAAATGCGTGTTCAGACCTACGTGGCTCTGGCTGACCTAAGACACAACAAGCCACAGTAAAAATGTTTTTGAAGTCAGTGTTAAGAAACTAATCCAGAGATGCTACAAGAGTTACCTCTTCATCGCCAGGATAGAATACATAATCCAGAATCACCAGGGAGTCTCAGTGGGAGGTTGCCTGTATCAAATTGGCCACCAGCCTTGTCTGTGGGGCAAGTATTCGATCACATTAATCGAGGTGGAAGGATCCCCCCACTGTAGACAGCATCCTTTTCTAGGCAGGGGATCCTGGATAAGTGTGGATAGACTGACTGAGTGCCAGCAAACATTCCTTGCTCTCTGCATCTGGACTGTGGTTGTCTTCACTGTCACCAGCTGTCCCAGGCTCCTGTGCTATGACCTGGAATTGTGAGCTGGTATAAGCCATCCCTCTCCTGAGTTCCTTTTCTTGGGGCATTTCATAAATAATTATTACAGTAACAGGCAATGAAATGAAGATAATACCTCCACAAGCAACTACAGGGAGGGAGGAAGTGTGTCTTGGCGAATGATTTGAGAATACCCCAGTCCATCATCACAGGGAAGCTATGCCGCAAGAGACACTCCATGGAAGAGGAAGCCTCTGGTGGTACCCCTCATATTGTACCTGCACCCAAACCCAAAGAACCAGAAGTGTTCAAGGGTTTCTAAATACCCTCTGCTGGCCAGGCCTCATGTCCTAAAGGTTCCCCAACCTTCCAAAATAGCCATCAACTGGGGTCCAAGTGTTTACAAAGCTGTGGATACTTTTCATATTCAAATCACAGCAAAAGTCAAGCATTTTGGCAAAACATTAGATAGCTGTTATCTCTAATACTAAACAGAACAGAGAAAGAAGAAGAAAGGGGAAATCTGGTTCATTTTCTATACAGAATCAATAAGAGGGGAATGTCGTTTAGAAAGGAGTTGTTTGGGTGGGCAAAGAAAAGGGGGAGACAAGAGGATAAGAGATTGTCTGGAGAGGGATGTGTTCTATTTTTTCAGCATTTGAAAGGAAGGCAACCAAGAAGAGTAGAAAACAGGAAACGTTCAGTATGTTCCATGTAGACACCGACTACAGTGCTGGATCCATGAAGAGAAATATTCATTATAAATATAAATTGGGCACTTAAATTCCTTTCCTGAAAGACTGGAAATATCAAGGCTAGAGAGTTGATTGAAGAAAGTATAAAAATAAATTGATACACCCTTTACCAAAATGGGAAACTTCAGCTTGCTGCTTTTGTTTATAAATAAGTTAAATGAGCAAGAAAATTAGCAAAGATACATGTAGTTTCAATAGCAAACTTAGTTGTGGTGTAATGAAAACATGAAGAACTGTTTGGCTAAAAATTAAATACAATACATGTATTTACTATAGTTTTTATTCAGTAAGTCCTTAATATGCTTAAGGCTGAGTAGCCATTTTTGATTTATGTTTTTAAACTATGTCTTATTAAACTGTGTGGTTTTTAGTGTTTCATCCCCATGTTAGTTTTCTGTTTCTCTGTAAAAAAATTACTGGTGTATTGGGTTCAAATAGCAGGGATACATCTTTCTGTGGCTTGGAAGTCCAGCCAATATCTCTGGCTTCTCTGCTTCATGTGACTGCAGACCAGAATCCCATTATCTGCCAGGCAGCACGTCTCTGTGGTCCTTTGCCAAGTGCAGTTTGTTGTTGTTGAACATGGGAGGTCCCACTCCCTGCAACTAGTTCTTCCCCAGAGCTGTCTGTACCCTTATCACATGGTACACACTATCTTGAATTGGACAGTGTCATTATTATGATAACTGTAACTAAGAGCGATATAATTCTTGCCACTATTCTTACATCTCTGTAAATATTATTACATCTAATAATATTTATTTTATTACTTTTAGTTGCTCATGTTTATGGGGCCATATGTGCATGCGAGTGATGGTACCTGTAGAGACCAGAGATATTAGATCTCCTGGGGCTGGAGCTCTAGATGGTTGTGAGCCAAACTGTCATGGGTGCTGGGAGCCGAACCCGGTCCTCTGCAAGAGCAGAATGTGCTCTCAACTGCTGACCCATCCCTCCAGCCCTCATCGTTTTATGCCTTCTTTTTTTCTGTCATTATTCACAGAAAACTCTATATTTTTAAGGATCCATATAATTAAATTTGGTTCACTTGGACATTCATTCCAGTTGGAATTTTCTTTTTTATTGTAATTTTTAAATTTTATTGAGAATTTCATACATTAGTAGTACATTTCCATCATTTCCATCCTTCCCTCTCCCCTTCCAACTACTCCTATCTCCTCCCCACTCCCTCTCAAATTCACAATCTCTCTCTTCTCTCTCTCTCTCTCTCTCTCTCTCTCTCTCTCTCTCTCTCTCTCTCTCTC
>NW_026067900.1:2143228-2181836 GCF_014885135.2 Alexandromys fortis
GCCAGCTGGACTGGGTCTGAAAAAGCATGGGATAAAACCAGACTCACTGAACATAGCAGACAATGAGGACTGCTGAGAAGTCAAGAACAATGGCACTGGGTTTTGATCCTACTGCACGTACTGGCTTTGTGGGAGCCTAGGCTGTTTAGATGTTCACCTTACTAGACCTGGAAGGAGGTGGGAGGTCCTCCTTGGACTCCCCACAGGGCAGGAAACCCGATCTGCTCTTCGGTCTGATGAGAGAGGAGGAGTTGATTGGAGGAGGGGGAGGGATATGGGAGGCGGTGGCGGGAAAGAGACAGGAATCTTTAATAAATAAATAAACAAACAAACAACAAAAAAAACGGATAAAGGAGCCACTGAAATAGTTAGGGCTGCCTACATGATTGTGAAGCCGTCAAACACATACCGCTGCCGCTGCTAACACGGGGGTGATGAACTGCTGTAAGTGTGATCTCGCATGGTTTCAATGCCACCTTAAGTTGATTTGTAGAACAATAAAAACTTAAACAGAAAGCGCTACTTGATATGGACTATTAGGTCCCAGGATTGTGGCTTGCCGACAAATGCATTTTCTCTAAGCTAGATGTAGTAGGACGTACCCAAACTCCCAGTTCCTGAGAGATAAAGGCAAGAAGATCAGGAGTTCAAGGCCAGACTTTGCTACTTAAGGAGTTCAAAGATAGCCTGGGCTATATGAGACCCTGTCTTAAAACAAACAAAAGAATAAAGAAACATCCTTCCTGACCAGCTTTACTAGACACTGTAGTCACAACCCAAGGGCTAAGTTACACTCCGTGGTTTGCTTTGATTAGGTCTGTCTCTGTAGTTTTTTGGCATGAGAACAAGATTCTCAAGTCTTGATTTTTCAGGACGGTATTACACTCAACAGTGAAGAGATTAGTAGTATAGTCAGACCCCGGGCACTAGGTGTGACCTTGATTTCTCCAGCTCAGGACGTTTCCTGAAAGTCCTTGTTGTCAAGGTATCTCTGCATACACAAGTAAAGGGTGTTATGGGAAACATTTATGTCTTCTAGGAAAGCTGTCAGTAGCTCTGGCTAGTCTGTTACTTCGTTACATCTTTCTCTAGTTCCTAAAAAGTTGGTATGAGAAAGAAATGTGTGAGCTGGAGAAACTGCTCAACTGTTAAAAGTGTATGCTTGTTACAGGGGACTTTGACTTAGGTTCTTAGCAGCTATGTTGAGCAACTCACAATCTCTGGCTCACAACTTCTATGTAAAGGAAATTTGACGCCCTTCCTGGTCTCCTCCATCACTGTGCTCATGTGCAAATTCAATATACGATTGAGTATATATATATATATATATATATATATATATATATATATATATACAATTGGAAATTTTTTTTTAAATGGACTACTAAGGTAACTCAGTGGTTAATGCACTTGTCTCCAAGCCTGGTGACTTGAGTTTAGTTCTAGGGCCCCATAAGGTTGAAGAAGGAGACTAAGCCCTACAAGCGGCCCTCTGACCACCATATGTGTGCTGTGTGCATGCATATGCTCCACAGAATACATGCATAAAGACACAATAAGTAAGCGTAAAAATGTGCAGTCAGAACTCCGTATCTTCTCATTAGCATTTATATTCTTCCAGTACTTTGCCGTGTATAATTTTTCATAATTGTAATCAACTGCAGTTATGCATATTTTGTTTGCACGGCCCTCATAACTCTGTTTGTGATTGGTGCTTATTATTTAATTCCGGTGAATTTATTGTCATTTGTTATATTATCCTTTACTCTGTGTGAAGCTTCATGTCTTTGCAATTCCAGTGGAGAATCAGACATATCATGTGTCTGTATTCTTCTAGGCTTTGGATTATTTTCCTAGGCTAAATTCCCAGAAATAGAATTACTGGCTCAAAAAACATCTTTATAGCTTTAAATAAAGACTACCTCAATATTTACAAATATATTTCAATAGTTTTTATGGTCATTAGCAATATAGAGGGCATTCTACCCTGCTATAAACCTTCCCCCAATTTAATTGAATGTTTTAATACATCTTAATACATTTTCTTTAAATTGAAAATGTTTAATTGTGTGTGTGTGTGTAAGTTTGTGTTTCTCTTTATACACAGGAGTGGCCATGGAGTCCAGAAGAGAGCATTAGATTCTCTGGAGTTGGAATTAAAAGTGGTTGTGAGTGGTTTGACCTGGGTACTGGGAACCAAAATTGGGTCCTCTACAAGAGCAACAAATATTCTTAATCATTGAACCATCTCTCCAGTTCCTTAAATATTTCTTTACTAGTATTATTGTCCTTTATATGAATAATCTGTGTGCTTCCTTTATCTACATTTTTATTGATATATTATAACTTTAAAACAATTAATTTTAATATAGTTATTATTCTAATGGTTTTTCATCCTTTCATAGTATTTTTATTACAGTATATTTAGTTAGATAATGTTTTATTTTATTAGACAGTCTTGTTTATGAATCTTTGCTTTGTAATAGAGTCATTATTTTGGTTTGCTATATCATGTAATCTTATGGATTCTTATAATAATTTAAATTAAAATTTTAACATTTATTTGTTTGTAGTGTGAGAATGCATGCGTATGTATGTGCGTGCACATCAGCATGTGTGCATGCTGGAATTCCTATGTGAAGGTCTGGGGACATCTTAGCAGTATTAGTTCTTTCCTCCCACCATGTAGGTAGAACTTAGGTTGCCAAACTTGTCAGTAAGCATCCTGCTAAGCAATCCCATTGTTCTCTAATTTTAATATTTTTTTAAAAAAACTGAAAAACTTTCAGTCAGGTAATGTATATAGGTTTTATCTTGAGTCATGGCATGAAAACTATTTAACCAGTTGTCACAATATTCTTTCATTGGTAAGATTTAGTCAAAAGGATGCTTCAAAAGTATGTCAGAGGAGTCCATCAGATACAATGGGGGAAGCACACCCCAGGCTCAGTTAAGTTCAACTAAGGAAGTGTCCCTGTTTCATGGATTCCAGATACAGTGGTTTAAAAGTCCTCCCTGAAACTCAAGCTGAAATTCAATCACCTGTGTTAGTTAAACTTCACTACTACAGGGAAATAGGAAAAATGGAGCAAGGGAAGAAGTTTCTTCAGGTCATGACTCAGAGATTTCACTATAGGGTTGGCTGGGTCTATGGCTCTGAGCCTGAAATGAGAAAGAATGGCCTGGTGGATGGAGGAAGAAGCGTGGTGGAGCTGAACTGTTCACATCATGGCAGCCAGGAAGCAGAGAAACAGGAAGGGACCAAAGGCAGTCAGCCCGTGAAAGGTATGAACCCTAGTGGCACATATCCCTCGACAAGGCCCAGCCTTCCAGCATTCTACCTTCAACTAACCAATGCAAATTTGCAGTCTGTGCATGGACTCAATCTCTGGAATCCCTTCACAGGTAGGTACATCTAAATGTGGACTTTGCTTATAAGCTAGTCCTCTCTTGGTCAAGGCTAAGCAGCATGTTACCATGGTAGCCCTGCAAAGATGTGTGGGGTGGTAGCTTCAAGAGGTGATCAGGCCATGAAGGTTCTGCCTCCATGGATACCATTATAGCTAGAATTCCTAATACAAGGAATGAGCTTAACCTAATTGTCACCTCTCAGTTTCTTCTGTTGTGTTCAGACACAGCACAGAGGCCCTCACTAGACTAGGACCACACCCTTGGACTCCCAAGCCTCCAGAACCGTGTGTCAGATAACCTTTCTAGTTTTGAGTATCCCCAGCCCGTGGCATTCTGTCATAGCAGCAACAAGTAGCTAAGTCATAAATATAACTAGAGCACAAGCCATCATATGCCCAGGAATCTTCACATGCCCCTTAACTGACTGTCTTAGACGTATTGTGGTTACTACCCATTCTGTGCTCTGATCAAGCCTGCTGTTCATGCATCTTCAACAGATTGCTTTAGTAACTGATGTTTGTATTGTGGATTCGGGCCTTTTGGAAGGCTTTTCTCTTTCACCCTCACATTCTTAAAGTATCTTCAATTTTTCAGTTTATTATTGTCCCAGATTAATTTTTATTACAATTCTATCAATTTAAATAAACAACCATTTAAAAAAAAAACGAAATTGCTCTTATGCTGTATATCAGCTGGAAATAACTGACGTCCTTAAAATAGACTTTCATAGCAGGTCACACTGCCTCTGTTAGTCAAGTTTTACTTTCTATCTCTCAATGAACTTGAGCATCAGAGCCCCTCCGCCCACCCAATCTAGGTCACACATTTCCCATTAAGACTCTGTCTGAGCAGTTTATATTTCTAATTCAATTAGGAGTGGTTTCCTTCTGCCCCCAGTGACATGTTCTACATCTTTAGGAATTAAATTGATTTTTAAAAAATCAGCTCAGATATTCTTCAATGAATTTTTAAAAATAGTAATATAATTCTCATTTCTTTTCATTTTATATATATATATATACACACATATGTGCATATATACACAAATGTTTGTGTGTGTGTTAGAGTACTTGCCTAGCATGTGCAAAGCTCTCGATTCATTTCCTAGCACCATTAAATTCCAGGCAAGGTGTCACACCACCTATAATCCTAGCACATGGGTGGCAGAGGTAGGAGGCTCAGAAGATCAAGGTCATCTTCAAGTATATGCTGAGTTTAAGGCCTAGGCCTTACCTCAGAAAATTGTGTCCATTTTTTATGAAAATAATATAAAAAGCTTTATCCTTAGACTCTGGCTTTCATATGTGTGTGTGTGTGTGTGTGTGTGTGTGTGTGTGTGTGTGTACGTGAATATATGTATCTTCAGAACCAGCTGTGAATATACTGGGTTTGTGGTTGATTTTACTATAGTAGTGTTGCCTCTCTTGGTAGAACTTTAAGTGCAAATGATATCATTAGTTGGTTTAATACAAATCTCTATGTGTCGGCTGTCAGACACGTAGTCTATCTCCACTACTCAGAGCTGTATTAATAAGAGTTGGATATTGAATATTTATCTACTATCCTTTTATCTTTTCATGAGAAGATCATATGCTTTTCCTTGCTTGGTACACACTTCACATTGGTGAAATGACTGCATTGCTTAGAGTCTGCTATGCTTTCCAGCAGTGATTCTTACTTGATGGGGTGTGTCATTGAATTAGCCCTGGGATACAGTTTACTATGATAGTGTTGAAAGTTTACTTCTGTTGTTAATTGTATCGGTCTCCAAGGGTTTATCTTATATGTGCGGGTTTTGTGTTATTTCATGCTCAGAACTGTGTAGTTTTTCAAGTTATTTTATTTTCATAAAAACTATATACATTTTTTTGAAGTAGGGTCTCATGCAGTCTAGGCTGGCCTTGAACTCACTATGTGGCTAAAGATGATCTTGAACTTCTCCTCCTCCTACCCCCACCTCCCATGTGCTAGGATTATAGATGTGTGCCACCTTACCTGAATTTTTATGGTACTGGGAAATGAACGCAGGGCCTTGCCTGAGCTAGGCAAGTACTCTACGAACGAAGCCATAACCAGGCAAAATTTGAAATAATTCCTTTCTCTTCTTAACAGTTTAAGAAACATACCAGTTAGTAAGTGATAGTGATTCCATGAGTGTAATCAAATATAACTATTGTTTATATTCTTACAATTTGTGTATCTATGTCATATATTCTAATACTAAAAATTGTCTTCCCCAATTTTCTGTGCCATATACTTTATTATAATTTAAGCAATATTCTATATATAGTTTGACATTTCTGTAGTGCTGACTTTTTAATGCTAAAAGCCGCTACGGTTTTATTTCATAATCCCAATAACCATTTGCAAATGGTGAGCAGGCCACTCTTAGAAAACAGACAGTGGAGTTTTTGTGTACAGTGGGTGCCCATCTCCTCCTTAGTACCCAGGCATTCTGGCTTGGAGAACTAAAGATTTCATCCTCACCCTTGGAGTTTGTATTTCTTATGTTCACACATAGGTCAGGTTCTTCAACCCAAATCCTGTTTCAGCTTAGTTACTGCTCTTGAGAATAGGAAAGTCTTCTAATCTTTCATTCTTTTTCTGTTCTCAGTTGTAAGTTTTCCTAACGGCTCTTCAGGAAGAATTTAGGAGGGTAGGGGCTCAGGCGGATATAGAGCTACAGTTTAACTAGAATGTGTATTTTGATACATTAGTCTGAAAGTTCGGAGTACAACCCTGGCTGTCATGAGACATTTGTTCCCAATTCATCGGGTATCAAGAAGCTGCCTCATTCTTGGGCACCATTTTGTTTACTCTTGAGCCTATACTTACCTTATTGGCGTGCAAGTTTTCTTCAGGAGGTGTGAACAATGCCTGTTCCCTCCAGATACAGCATCATGGCAGACCCAAGAAATGATGCCCGCCCCCCAGCTTATCCTGGTAAAGCAGCAGCCTTCTTGAGGTTTCTTGCAAGTCTAGAGGTAACTCAAAGGCAGCTGCATTTCCCTGCAGTGACCCCAACATCAGTGAGAAGTCAGAAATAGTAGCTCTGGAGTTCCGTGCAACTTCCGAGGTTTTCAATACATGTGTCTTCTCTTCCTCAGGAATTGTTTACTGTTCTATAACTGTGGAGGGGGCTTCTTAAGTTCTGTAAATCTCATAAGCTTCCTAAAGGCCTTATGTGTCTCCTTCCAACCACTGGGAAGGACTGCTTCAATCTGGAGAAAGCTATGTAACCCCAATTCATTTCTTTAGCTTTGTAATGAAGCCAAGCCCAAATCAACTCCAAACTCGTATTTAGTTAGTTAGTTAGTTTTGTGTATGTGTGCCTCTTCTTCCCCCTCTCTCTTCCTTATTTCCCCCCTCCCTCCCTCCTTCTCTCCCTTCTTCCCTCCCTTCTCCGTGCCTGTGTGCACATCTGAGTGCAAATGACTGCAGAGGGCAGAAGAGGGTATCGGATCCCCTACCAGACATGCATGCTGGGAGCCAAACTCAGGTCCTCTATAAGAGCCACACACGTTGTTAACCAATGAGTCACCTTTCCAGCTGCTCAACTCCAAGCTCTAGAAGAGACTTTGAACTTATTCTCATCTCTGTACTCATCGAGACGGAGTAGCAATACGAGCATGCTCGAGGAGTCTCAATAAAGACTTACATTTTCCTAGCTTTGCAAGTGCCACGTGGATTAGCAGGATCGTCGGTCCACATCTCTGTGGACCCTGAACTGATGACCTTCTGTGTTCCTGAGCCCTGGACTGGTGAACTTAGCACTGTCTCTTAAATAATTCCGCCTCCACTCACTCCTAGCTGGAGGGGGTTCTACTGTCATTCCTAATTCCGAGAGGAAGACACATTCGGTATTACTCTCGTGGCCTTCTCCACAGAGCAATATCCTCCATCTCTCCATTCATGGCCTATGAATTTTAGGACCTCTTCAACTTTGCCTCAATTTCATTAATACAAAGGAAATTATTATTTGACTTTCACAGTTATATTTTGGAGTTAGAGACAATGTTGCCATATGAAGAAGTTGAAACACTTGTTTCTCCTGATATTGGTCTGGCCTTGGATAGAATCCACTTCAGAGATAGAATTTTACTCTGACGCTATAGGAATTAACTGTGAATACCTTTGGCTGCAATTTTTCTCTTCTCCCATATATTTCAGTTCTCTTTCAAATTAGGCCTTTCTTATAGAGAAGAAATGTCAGCTCGGTAGTGGCAAAGACAGGGACAGTTGAGAGTTCACCAGCCCCTTCATGATTTTCTGAGAACTGGTCGTTCTTGTCTGGTGGGGGAGATTTGTATCATCAATTTCATCTCATCCTCCAAGATGGAGCTGTGTAGTAGGAATCTCTCCGAGGGAACTCTTCCACCATGGTACTCTGTCTTCCCTGCCCAACAGACTAGTCAATAGCCACACAGGGGCTCTTAACTACTTGAAATATGACTAGTATAACGGAAGATATGAATTTTGAATTAAATTAAACTTTAATTAAATTTTGAATTGGAACTCCTGTTTGTAGCTGGTGGCCTGTTGTGATGGTTAAATTTGATGGAATTTAAAATCACCATAGAAACAAACTTCTGGGCATGCTTGTGGGGGAGTTTCTAGATTAGGCCCATTGAAGGGGACTGATTCACCCCAACTGTGGGTGGCATCACTCCCTGGGAAGGACCGAATCAAAACAGGAAGCAGTGAGCTGAGTCCCAGTGCTCTTGCTCTCCTGGCTCTCTCTTCCTGCCTGTGGTTGAAGTGTGGGCAGCTACCTCCAGTTCTGTCAGGACTTCCCATGCCCATGGGCCTTCCTCCCAGACTGTGAGGAAAGGAGACACTTCCTCTCTCAAACTGTTTATTGTCAGATATTTGATAACAGAATCAAGGGGTTGAGGAGCAAATCCCCACTGTCAGAGTAATTCCGGTGAGACTGAGAGGATTTGGCGTTTTGTTTATTTGAGAAAATAGAGAGAGAAAACGTCAGAACCCCAGCACTGGAAGGATGGATTTTGAGGATAGAAACATCACTGTGTGAGGAACTGGATAAAAATAAAATGCGTGGAACTCAAGGAACTGCCATCTCATGACCCATGACCCTTGACCCATCACCTCACAGATTCCTACCAGGTCCTGCACCTTGTCGTACCTTACCTCTCATCATGGCTCCATGCCATTGACAATCTTTAACAGATACCTGAAGCAGAATCTGAGGGAAGAGTTTTCTTGTATTCTCTAGGCTTATCTGTCTTTCCAGAAGCTTGCTTGACTCCACCCCCATCGTCACCCCCAGATGTAGAGAAAGCCAGAGAATCAGCCAGGCTGCCATGATGTTATATGTGTCTCAGAAGTGGAACTTGCAGAAGGTGTTTGCTCAAGTCCTCAGCTGACCCCCATAACTGTTTTGACATCTGGCATACAATTTAGTGTTGCATTAGATGAAAAAGTTGGGAAGAGAGAAAGTATGGGTGTCATTTGTTAGCCCTTCAAAGTGCAGGGTCACTTTCGTCCTGTGTGCCGCCCCTTCCTTCCTGTCCTGTACTGATTCCCTAGTCTTCTGGTCACTTGACTCTGAAATTTGCCTCAGCAAAGCAGCTTCCTATCCCACTTCACAGTGATCACATTGCTTTTAAGAGCGAAAGATGGGGTGCATGATAATAGCCTCGAAACTTGCCTCCTTGGCACCACAGTGGGGTCTCCAAAGGGCTTCCAGACATCCTGTCAGTGAGTTCTATGAGGCCGGTGCCAAGCCAAGATGGCCTTATTTGCCTTTTGCCTTAAGCAGAAAAATTGGATTTAGAAGGCTTTTCCTAATCTGGATCTCTGCGATATATAATAAACTTCTTACATCTGTCACCATCAGCATTCTCCTGCAGCCTGGACCTTTTATGTTTCAAAGAGAGCAGAGGAGGCTGCCCTTTCTTTCTCTTGCTATTCAAGCCTGGGCTTGGGACAGCTAGTCCTGAGGATTAGTGACATCTTCCTAGCAGGGGTGATAGAGGACCGGAACAAATTTAGGATTGCCCTCTATACCAGCCACATTCCGTCCTTATTAACGTTAAGGCACAACTCTTATTTGGAAACTTTGGAGAGAACAAAATGCAAGTGGCACCTAAAGCCCCCAGGATACCCCTTTGAAGGAGACCCTTGATGATGCCCCAGAGACAATGCTTTCAGGGTAGCTGCTAAAGTCCTCTTGTACCAGTTAATATTTGGTCCTAGTTAAATGCAGATTCCCAACCTTCCCTTTAGACCCTGCAGAACCAGAAGCTGTTAGTCAAGGCCCCATCTGCATTTTAATATCCTTAATTAAAATATAATAACGTCATCTAGCCCTTCCCTTTCATCCCTCTAGATTCTCCCAAATCCCCTTCACTACTGTCATATTGAGAGCCTCTTTTTCTTTACTATTGTTCACACACATACACACACACACACACACACACACACCCCTCCAGATGATTTCTCTATATTGCGAGATTCACCAGAAGAGGGGTGTTCTAGCTTTCTTTCTCTTGCTGTGATCAACACCGTGACCAACAGCAACTCGAGGAGGAAGGGCTGGATTTTATCTCACACTTTCCATGCCGTCCTCAAGGGAAGCCATCACAGAAACTCAGCTGTAAACCTGAAGGGTTAACAACCTACCAGCCTAAGGTGGACTGAGAAGCTGTGGGTAGGAGAGTTGACCTGACAGATGACACCCTTGGAAGCTTCTGGTAAGTAGATTCACACACTAGACCTGCTGATATTTACCATATCCAGACTGCAGGGACAACTGACCCCAGATGGACTCTTCCCCCTTTTCTGTCCTATAAAATCTAAGACCTCCACATTATGTGTTCACAGGCTCACTTGCATACAGACTGTGGCCCTTCAGACATTCTGGTTAAAGGATGCTTCTGCTTCCAGAGATGCTTCTCTGCTCTCTTTTGTTTCCACATCCCCTCCCTCAGTCCCTAGCTGATGGAGCCTAGATGCTGGAGCCAAGGCTGAGACCAGCTAGGGGTTGGTTACTGTCTCTCTGGCTCGCATAGCTACTTCTCTAGTACAGACAAGGTTCATCTGCCTGGAAATGGCACCTCCCCTAGTGGAATGTGCCTGAATCAGTTAGCCACTGAGAAAACCCTCCCATAGTGGACACGCCCACAGGTCAATCTGATGGAGGCAGTGCCTCAGTTGAAATCTCCTCTTCCTGGGTGACCCCAGTTTGTGTCAAGTTGACAAAAAGCTAAGCAGCACAAGAATGAAGAGGCTCATTACCGCAAAGAGTTCACATGATGGTTCTGCATAGAGCCAGAAAGCTGTTCTTGGAAAAGCAGCCTAGGGGGTGAAACACAAGGAAGGTGCTGCTTCACACCCCTGCCACGGCTTTTGCTTGCTGTCAGACCCTGAAGAATGAAGCCAGGCCCCCTGCTCGGCTTCCTTATCTGTGTAGATAGCAATGCTCACTTCATGGGCTTGATGAAATATGAATACATATCATCTGGCATATAGTGAGCTCTTGATAAACATTTTCTACTGGGGATTTTCAGTGAAGGCAGCAAAATTTAAGAAAGGTTTTATGCACGAAACAATCAGTTTATGCAGCCATAATTTGTTTATTCAACAGTGACATATATATCTACAGATCAGAGTCCTGATAGGCTGAAACCCCATCATCGTTTCAGTTTCAGAGGGGCTCTGTGTCTCAGCCTGCATACTGTTACTTAGATGAAGAAAAGATTTATGTTATTTTTAATTATGTGTATTTCTGTGTGTGGGTATCACATGCCAGTGCAGGTATCTCTAGATGCCAGAAGGGGGTGTCAGATCCCCTAGAGCTGGAATTCTAGGCACTCATGAGTGACCATTATCATTCTTTGAGAATTTGAAGTATCACTCATCTTTTTTTCCCTACAGAATTTTCTGGGGTCAGAGGGAGGTGTGTGTGGAGGTGGGGCTGGGGTGAAGGGTGTACTTTCTCTTTAGAAATATATTCCTTCAGCTTCTAGAAGTTCATGCTTAGAGCTGGTTTCACCTAGGGTGATGGAGGGTCTGGAGTTTGGCCTTTAAGGAAAAGTCTAAGTGATCAGCTGGATAGGAGATGCTCAAGGTGTCATCAGATGCCCCCAGAAACCTAGGGGTGGGGGTCTAAAAACCTGCATTTCTCAGCCCCTTTCTTCAGCAAGAGCATCTCTGCATGCAATCCACTTCCTGTTCAGGTGCCCTCTTTCAATCCGTTTGAGAACAGAATATCATTGGAAAACATCAAGCAAAGGTCTTTGCAAACTCCTGATGTAGTCCAGCAACTGAAAGCATGAAGGATGGTTGAGCAAGCAGAAGTGCTCATTGTGGAAGTTAAAAGCAGGACTCACCATTGGATTAAGTTGGTTTCACAAAACAGGGAGCAGCTGCTAATGGTGGGGTTCTAGGAAAAGAGACCTAGGACTGCAGATTCCCATCTCAGGGATGGCATAATTGTGCATAACCTAAGAAAGAACAACATTAAATACAATGCATGTAAATGTGCCATGTGTGCATGTGTGTGTGTATGTGTGTATGTGTTTGTGCGTGTGTGTGTGTGTGTGTGTGTGTGTGAAGGCCATGGCAGCCTAGCTGTGAATCAAAAGCATCAATAGACAAAATGGACACCAAATCTATGGAAACAGACATATACTACTCTCAAGAGTGGGTCTTTAACCTTCAGCACTCTAAATTGGGTTTTGCTCTTGACCACGAGTCAAGGAAGCATTATGACCCGATTTAAATAGGACACGTCCAGTAGGCTCCTAAATTGGAAAACCTAGTCCCCAGCTGGTGATACCCTCTGGGGAGATTGTGGAACCTTTAGGAGGTGGAGCCTTGCTGGAGTGAGTACATTCCTCTGAGCGGGCTTATACCCTGGACTTCCTTCCTGTCCCAGCGCGGCTTCCTGTGTGCTGATGAGATGTGATCAGATGACTTCCTGCTTCTGCTGCCATGCCTTCCCTGCCTGTCGTCATGTCTTCCCCGTCATGATCACTCTGTCCCTGTGGACCTGTAAGCAAAATTCATTTCTTTTTCCCCCAAGATGCTTTTTGTCTGACAGAAAGAAAAGTACTCCAGATGTGACTGGGACGATGGAACAGTTGCTGTTGGTAGCGGCTACTTCCCACCTGTCTGATGCTAGGAAAGTTGCTTCCCTGCCTCTCAAAGTTCTCACTTCTAAGACCACCTGGCAGTTGGGCGGTGGTGGCACATGTCTTTAATCCTAGCACTCAGAAGGCAGAGGCAGGCAGATTTCTGTGAGTTTGAGGCCAGCCTGGTCTATAAGAACTAGTTCCAGGACAAGCTCCAAAGCTACAGAGAAACGCTGTCTCGACCCCCCCCCCCCCAAAAAAAAGACCATGTGGCAGCCGTTTCAGGGATAGTCAGAAGATGCGACATTGAAAAGCCTCCCCCCGGATGTGTGACGCGCGGTAGTTAGCGACTGAACTGGCTTCCAAACTCATAAGCCAAGTTAATATTTTTGAGCGCTTACATTTATTTAGCACCTACCAAAGTGTGCAAGTGCTTGGTTTAATCTTTCCAGCAGCAGCGCGAAGGAGGCTCAGTTATCTCCAGGGCTCGTGAAGGCTGGACCTGGGGATCCCAGTGCTGACCTCAACGCTTTATTACAGAGTGCTCGAGTTCTGACATAGCTGGGAAGTTTCCGCAATCTGCGTAAAGCAGAAATTCAGCACCATGCTTCACAGTGAGCAGGATATTCAGACCAAATGGACTTTGTAACGACCTCTTCAAATTAACATGAGAAAATGGATAACCAAACTCTTGGATTTTATGCCTCCTAACAAGTCCATAAACTCTCACTTAAGGTCTGTGGTTTCACTTTAGAGAGACTGTTAACACTTTTACTAGTCATCCTTTGAGAAGACATTACTTTTCTCATCTTTGTGAATGGCCGTGTAAGTTACCTTTAAGAAATCACCCCCAATTCTTAGTGACTTAACCTCATAACCATTCATTTAGCTCAGGAACCTGGGCTAGTTCTGAGCTTCTTGTTTCTGTCTCGACTGGGTTAACTGGAGCTGTGGGATCCACTGAGCCTCACTGGTCAGTTGGGATGCTCGGCTGAGGTGATTCACTTCCGCACCTTTCTTCTCCATAGGCTGCTAACCTGGCCTTGTTTTTATTGTATCAACAGAGATCTGGGGGCTCAGAGAGGAGAGAAAGGCCTCCCTGTGTTGGCACTGTTAGAAGTGACTTTGGAGTTTTGTTTGCTCTTGTCTCAATGGCTAAAGTGAGCCAGTGGTCACGTTTGGAGTGAGTGTGAGGGGTGAAGGGAGTTATGAGAGTAGACATAAAAACGGAAAGTTCGCTGCCAGGAAAATACACAGGCGAGTTTTGGGAAGTCAGGCTACAGAGTAACAGTGGAGTCATAGGCTGAGACGGTTGCTACAAAAATCCATCTTTTATGGAGTGTTACCAGCTGACTTGGGAACAGTGAAACATTTGGAGTCCTAAGGAGACAGATCATTTGGCACAGTTCTGGTCTCGGTAGCATGGGGGTCTGAGTTCAATACCAGAACTCATGTAAGGAACACTACGGGTGGTAGCCTGTACCTCTAATCTCAGGGCTCTGGAGGTGGAGACAGGTAGACCCTTGGGGCTTCTGGCCAGTTTAATTTACCTGAATCAATTCAGTGAGTGACTGTGTCAGAGGAGAAGTTGGGTGGTAGCTGGGCAATGATACGCAGAGTGACCTCTGACCTCTGCATTACACACACACACACACACACACAGAGAGAGAGAGAGAGAGAGAGAGAGAGAGAGAGAGAGAGAGAGAGAACAATAAACAATAATCACAAATCCTCTTTGTGTGACCACAGCACTAGATGTTACCAGAAGGGTGACATGACTCACCGGAAGCCACACACTTCCAAATTATTTCCTTCCCATCTTCCAAGCCCAGCCACTCGTAGGCCAGGACTTTAGCGGAGGACTTGGCCAGAGGCAGCGTTCTCATAGCTGGCAGGGCAAGAGCAGAGATCACCGCTTGGTTTTCATCTCTGCGATGTGACTGCAGTCTGGCATGAGCCGGAGCTCCGCTTCTTAAACAGAATGGGGCAGGCATTATGGAGTATTTAGCAAGAGTAAAAGGTTTCTGAATGTATAATGACCCCAAATTAAATCAGAAGCACAGCCCATTTGCGGTGTCTCTGGCAGCGACAGTCTCTGTCACATCACATGACCTCCTTGCAGCCTTGGTTCTGAACACAGCATAAGCACTTTGTGCTGCCCACGTTCTCGTGTCGGTGGACACCAGTGCACACTACCATTGCACACTGCGGTCCAGATTCCAGACCACTGCGCCTTATCAGCGGCAGTGTTTTTATTGCACAGATTTTTCTGTTGTTATAGCAACATGGTGTTTTAATTACAGAAAACAAAGACTTTTAATGCTTTCCTGAATGTCATTCCTCAGCATGTTGGTATCACATTGGCATATCTACCGAGGGCAGTGTGTTAGGATATTTGATTTTAAATTGTTGTTTGAGAGTTAGGCGAGAATTTCTAAGAATTTCTATAATGGCCCTAAACATACTTGTGCTATTTCATAGTGTATGTTTATTTGAAGTGGCCTTGTCAGCATTGATAATTATGAAAGCAAACTGTCAATCAACTCAGAAAAGCCCTGAAGATGCTCTGTCATACAACATCACATATTCAGCCAAGATTTCATCCTTTCTGTAAAAATAAATAATCTCAGCCATTTCGTTAGTATGCAAATTTGCTTTCAACTTTAGTAAATGGCAAATTACATGTGAACTAAAGAACTTAATTTTTTTATGATTTTATGTGTATGTTTTGTCTGCATGTATGTCTGTGCACCACAGTGTATTCCTGATACTCATGAAGGCAAGAAGAGGATTAGATCCCCTAGAACTAGGGGTACAGGCCATTGTGTGCCGCCATGTGGGTGATGAGAATTGAATCTGAATAACTTGGGAAGACAGCCAGTGCTTTTAACCACTGAGCCATCTCTTCACCCCCTATAGAATTACTTTAAAATAAGTTTCTTTATGATTTATATAGTTGATAGCTATTTTATTTTATTTACTTGAAGCCTGGCCCTACAGCAATAGCAATTACATCTATTAGAAATATTAGAAATTCTATGGCTCTTATGCGTGGTGAGATGGCTCCATGGGTAAAGGTGCTTGCTGCGAAGCCTGACAACCTGAGTTCAATTTCCAGGATCCACCTGGTGAAAGGAGAGAGCCAATCCTTTCAACATCTCCTCCCATCTCTACTCCTACACACATACATGTGTGTGCGTGCACATGCACATGCGCACGCACACACACACATCCCAATATTCTAGAACAGTCCCATAGTACAGTGCCTCGGCGGGGCCACACCCTGCCCTCTCTGGTCACTCTCAGTCCCACTAAGTCGATCTTGTCTCCACTGAAATCATTTCATGGTGCTATCAGCCCACAAACTCACTGGGCTGAGGTCTCAGAGTTCCTATTGCTGAAATAAAACATCGTGACCAAAAGCCACTTGGGGAGGAAAGGTTTCTTTCACCTTATACTTTCAGTTAACAGTCCATCACTGAGGGAAGTCATGGCAGGAACTCAACAGGAGCTGATGCAGAGGCCATGGAGGGAAGACGCTTGCTGGCTTGGTCTTCATGGTTGCTCTTTCTTATAGAACCCAGGGCCACCATCCCCAGAGGTGGTACAGCCCACAGTGAGCGGGACCCTCCCACATCGACCGTCAATCTAGAACATGCTCCACAGGCTTGTCCACAGGTTAATCTGGTAGGGATATTTTCTCAGTTGAGGTTCCCTCTTCCCAAATGACTCTGGTTTGTGTCAAGTTGACGTAAACTAGCCAGCACAGCTAATAACGCTTTGGATGCACAATCATTCTAGTTACTATAATCAATGAGCTCTCTAATTTAACTTTTGCTGGACTGTGTCCTTCATTCTATTTTGTTTCATGAAGAAAGAAAACGCAGCAGGGTGTCTGAGGACTTTCCTATTGGGTATCAAGTTGAAGGCTCATAACCTTACAGCTCGTTATTCATTGCTGGATGTCCTGGGAGAGCACAATAAGAAAACTTGGTGGATATATTTTTACAGTGCTTCTTTTCCACCTGCAATTTCAATATAAATGTCAGGATTATAATAAAACCCACCAAGCAGGGGAAATTCCCTACCATTTCATAAACATCGAAAGAAAGAGTATGGTAATAATCTCCTATCCTGAAACCTGGGGCTCGGAGCAAGAATGCAGTAATCGGCATTGCGGGGAGGGAGTTGCTGCTGTCTTAGAGCTTCACCGTTGCTGGGCTGTGTGTCAGCAAAGTAGGAATCTCAGCTTCTGCGCCTCAGCCATCATTCCCCAGACCTCGCATGGAGACATCTCTTTGTGTCTGCGATTTTCTTATCCTGTCTATAGAAAATTTGCACTGTGGGTCTCAAGTTTTTAGAAGCCCGTGTTGCAGGCACTTGTTATTGCTATTAGTCTGCTCTGCTCATTCCAACAGGTGTATGTGTGGTTCCATGTTTACCAGGTTCTTTGTCAGTTCAAGTCACAGTTCTGACAGCTGGCTGCTCAGAATCTGGCGGGAGTCAGTGAAAGGGGTGGGTCTGTGGGCTAAAATCATAGTGCATGCTGAAGATATCAAGAACTGCCTAGAGGAGGGAGGGGCACTCCGGAGAGATGATGGTACTTTAACGCCAGAAGGCATCTTCTCTGACTTGCTGAAACTTAACCTTAGAGAGTTGTGATGGACTCTGGTGGACTAGATAGTTAGATAGTTCTTAACCACCTCATTGCATTTGATTTCATATATATATCGCAAAACGTTAAGTACATGCATATTAGTTGCTACTCATTGCTGTGACTGGACACCTAGCAAAAGCAATTGAGGATGGCAAGGTTTGTTCTGACTCACAGCTCAGGGGTACAGCATCATGATAGGGATGACATGGTGGCAGGAGCAGGAGGCAGCTGATCAGTGTCGGGGCACTCAGGAAGAAGGGAGGGAAGAATGCTGGTGCTCAGGTCGCCATCTGATTCCTGTTCAGTCCAAGCCTCTAGCCTATGGGATGGGGCGACCCAGTTAAGGCGTGTCTTCGTACCTCAATTAAGCCTATCTAGAAACTTAGACACGCCCAGAGTGTAGTCTCTTAGATGAGTTTAGGCTCTGTCAAGTTGACAGTCATCATTAACCAATACAGAATGCTAGTTAACATAAACGGTGACAGAGTCAGAAACCAAGGAGAATTCTCTACACTTGAAGAAAGCAAGAGAACAGGAATTCAGTGAGATGAGAACCAAACTTGCTAACTACCTTTTTCTAGTTTTCAATAAGCCTCAGGATGCTAGGAACACTGACTTCAGTAGGTGTTCCTCCATGGGGGAGTGGCAGATCAAAAGGTCTGTGTGGGGAGAGAGGTCAGGTGGGGCCTCTGAGGTGATGCTGGTCCCTAGGAAGGGCAGTGGTCCCCAGGGGAAAAGGCAAATAGGAAGAAATAGCCATGCTTCAAAGTCAGACAGTGAAAGACCATTGTTGAGTCAAATGGCATGATGGGCAAAGAACCTTGTAATGCAGCAGCCTTTACATAGGTTTGTGGGCCAAGATGACAGAATTTGCATAATCTGAATAACCACAATGTTGATGTAAAGCAGATGTAAAGAGGTGAGCATGCATCTCTAGCGGAATCCATATTCAATCAGCACATTAACTCATGAGCAGAAATCGCAAAGTACATAAGAAAACTTAACACCGGAAATTAGTCCCCAGAGATGACCAGTCATGGCAAACAATGACCCCATCCAATATAATTTATGTGTTTTATACATTTCAAGAAATAGGAAAGGAAATGAAGCTACCACTGAAAGCAAGAGAATGTCAACATGGACCTGAAGGAGTACAAGATGTCTGCAAAATTTTTAAAAAATTATATAAGAGATGTAATGAAATACAAGGGAATCATGAAAGGAACATATACAGCATAGGGAGAGAGGGAGGAAAAGAGTGAGGGAGAGAGGGAATAAAATAAATAGAACAGGTCAGGCCAGCAGAAGAGGCCCTGAAACCAAGCTCTGATCACAGCTAGAATGGAAACATTCCTTTCCATGGATTCTGACCATTTTAAATAGTTCTTTATGAATTGAGAGCCTTGTTCATTTCCTAGAGTTTCTAGAAATGCCCCCTTGACCACTGACCTTGTTGTATATGTCTGGCTCAATCACATCTAACAATTTTTACTGGTCCCCTGCAGGCTAATTGTCGAGAAGAGTAACCCTGTACCAAGAAATAGACAGAATTTATTCTTAGGATGCAAGCTAAGCCTAGAGATTAATTAAAAACAGATTTTATTCATTTACATAATTGGGAAATTATTTCCAACATCAGTCCTAATAAACTTGGATTTGTTTGACAAATGCGATGATTTGTTCTGGGATAAATTCTTGGCCTTTAAAAAATACTTTTGATGTTGGTGGAGGGCAGCACTTTAAGGAGTAAATCATACACGAGCGGTCCTTAGCAGGAAGCTGAAAGAACATAGGTAGCATCCCTGGACCCTGAGAGCTAAGCCCAGCATCCCACAGCTGCTGCTGTCCTGGGATAATAATGCCAGAGACTGTTGGCACGACACTCTGCTATCAGCCTTATAATGACAGTTGGGTGATTTTAAGCCTTGACCTCAATTTCCTGCTTCTTCCACAACCTCACAGCCCATCCCATCTTAAATATTCCTTTAATGGCCTTTAATTCCTTAGTGCATGTTTTAACCTAAATAAAAAATTCATTTTTTTTCCACCTCCAAGAGAGAGCTCAGGTCTTGCCTTCTCTGTGAATTCTGCCCTGCTTTCCCTGGCAGGCTCCACCCCACTCCTCTTTAAATTCCCTGGCCAGTTGCAGCAGTCCCTGGCAGTGACCTATTAGCAGGTGAGAGTTCATGAGAGGTAGATGTTGTGAGCTACTCATGTCTCCAACTCTAGTGATCTGACTCATAGGGGCTGCATAGAAACCTGACTACTTCCCTTAGGATGGAAACAAGATGTGTGTGTCTGTGTGTGTGCGCGCGCGCATGCATGTGCACGCTCACACATGCACTCATGCATGCATCCACGTATGAAGAGGTACATATGTGAGGGTGCATGCACACGTGTATTAGCATATAACCGAGGCCAAGCACTGTTTCTCCTGTGCCAACCACCTTGTTTGTTTGAGACACAACCTCTCGTTGGTCTAGAGCTTGTCATCTGGGCTGTCTTAGCTGGCCTGTGAGCCCCAGGGGTTTGCCTGTCTCCACGTCGTCACAAAGTGTGCATCACGATGCCAGCTTCTGAAACTGTATATTGTGAGAGACCAAGCCCAGATCCTTATAACTGCAGGGCGAGTGCTTTGCCGACTCTCACCCTGGCCCTCCAGACACATAGTTTTGTGAGGTTGCAGCTACAGGCGTATGGAAGAACAAATTGTGAAGTGCTGGGTCTGAGTATGTGTTCTGTATGTCTCCAAAATAACGTTGATCTACAGCTAATATTCCTGTGATCATCTACTAAATAAAATACCCAGCAAGGGAGAGGCGTAGGTGGCTCACAGGGCCTTGCGGCTTGCACAGGGGATGAAACATCGGGCAGGGTGTTCCCGAGGGGAAATAATGAATACGCCTTCCACGCCTTGGAAGATGACTTCATTAATTTCTCTCCATTTAAATGCAGTCGCACATTCTCCAGCTCTTTTCTCCACGAGATCAGAGAAGCAGCATTTCAATATAAGGAAGGCAACCACAGAGCGGCTGAACATGGACTGACCCTTGCTTGGGAACCGTTTTCCTACATACATGGCCGTAATCATAATCATAATGCTTGCCTGAACTTGGCGCTTTTCTTCTCTTTGCATAAGGTCTGAAATTACCTGCTGGTGCCTTGTGCGGGGCAGCAGGCTGCTGAAAAGAGGAGAAGCTGGGGAGGACCCTGAAACATGCTATTGTTCGGAAATGCTGGAAGTGCCCAAGGCTCTGAATGGCTTTGGTGAATAGGCTAACCTGGAGCAGTTCGGTAGGCAGGGCCAAGGGTAGGGTGCTGTGCCATTGTCTCTGCAGGAGGAGGGGCTGCAGAGCTCACAGGGGCTGTGCTGTGTGCCTGCCACTATGCAGAAAGGCCCATAGGCTTTAGCAAACAAAACCCTCACTTCCTAGAGACCCTTAGGGCTTAAGGAAAACAGTTAATAGAGGGATAGTAGCCTTGATAAGAAAGAATAACCACCCTTCTGCTTTCTTCTTAGACAATGGTACGCACATGTATTAGCATTGATTTTGATTTTTCAAGGTGTGGGGGCAGCCCTGGGTCTGTGATAGTTTCTATTATGGGACAATACAGAGTTTTCTCTTATGCAAGAGCAAACAAACAAAGCAAAACCAGGAATGCTCATGAGAATTTAAGAGGCTTGAACTGAGTCTTTCTTTCATGTGTCTGTTTTGGCAACCTGGAGAAAGAGTGCTGGAGCCCAGACCTGCTTGGTCTCAGTTTACCAGTGAATTCATTACACGAGTGCTCCAGTAACCACGGGGATGGGTAGCATACTCCAAGAGGCAGACACGCTAGAGCTTCCATCAAGGTCTACCTCCCTTTGCCCTATGAGGATGGACTTGCAGGCCTGTGACCAACACACACAGGAATGGCTACAGTCCCGATCAAGAACAGGCAAGGTGCTCTGGGGTATGGCCAACCATCGACACAGTATGTCTTATTGTGAGTGGCCCTGACATGGCCTCTTAGACTACTTAATTTTGCCACTCCTAGAATGCCTGGCCTTAACCCAAACCCCTATCACAGATGTGAACCAGGAGGAAGATCAGTAGGTTTCCTCCTGATTCATGCTGCCTCATTCTGAGATTCTTCAACTTTGTGGAGCAAGAGTAGTGTGCTTCCAGGATGCACCATGGTTTGAGCTCTGATTTTTGATATTTGCCTGGGCTAATGGCCTATGGTAGGGTACTCTTTCCTGAGGCTGGCTGTACAGAGCAGGGAGTTGCAGTTCCCCCTCTCATGTGGTATTGAGTGGAAATGGTCAATGGCCCACAGTGCACTGTACGAAATGATTATGAGATAGTGATCATCTTAGTATAAAATAGCCTATGTGTTGGCTGATTTGATCCAACTGTAGGCTACTGTAAATGTTTTCAGTGTGCTTCATACTAGCTGGGCTAAGAAACTATGGTATTTCATAGTTTAGTTTTAGTGAGCATACTTTTTTTCCTCGAGATATGATCTAAAATAGCCTAAGATAGGCTTGAAGTTGCTATATACCCATGGATGACCTCTTGCTTTTACCTCCTGGCATCTAGAATTATAGGCATGTACCATTACACTTGGTGTGTATGATCCTGGGCTTGAACCTGGGACTTCACCCACGCTAGATAAACACTCTATCTGTTGAGAGCTACCTCCTCAGATCCTTCTCTCCCTCCCTCCCTCCCTCCCTCCCTCCCTCCCTCCCTCCCTCCCTCCCTTCCTTCCTTCCTTCCTTCCTTCCTCCCTTTCTTTTTCTTTTTTTGATATGGTGTTTTCAACTTGTGAATGAGTTAATAGGAGTAAAGCTGTGAAGTCAACTGGAATCTATGGAGCATCAACATTATTCTGGAGGTCAGGAAGGGAGAAAAAGCCAATGAATATCTTTTAGGAGCTCATGACCTAGTTAACTCACAGATGAGTCAACAAAAACTTATAAAGCGTTTCAGGGGCAGAGAGTGTCTGTGTTGCTTGGTTTGATGGAAGCTGAGAGGGAACCATTAGAAATGAGGGGAGACGTGGATCGGGATGAGGGAGGCAGGCTAGGGAGTGTGTGCCGACGACGAGGGGACTGACCACCCAGGGTGTGCCTGGCCTCTTGGAAGGCATGGTAGTCCAAGATAAACTATCCAAGGTAGCATAGTATAATTGGGCTTAATTTGGGTTGTACTGGATCATAGGGTCTAGGCTAGGGCGATGAATACCTATAGAGATTTTTTGGTAGGGTTGACAATAGAAGCTAGCTACTGGCTGGCCTGATCTGGATAATAATCAAGACCCTGGTCTCCTTGTCTCATCAGGAACAGAATTCAGGGTCAAGTCCTGTGCAGGAGAAGGCAGGTCAAAGAAAGGCCTAAGGGTAGGTCCCTTTGACATTTCTCTCAGGTAAAGCCACTCAGTGGTGTGTAGTGGGTAAATCCAGCTGCTGTGGGGGAAGCACACACAGTGAGGAAGAGAGTCTAGGAAGGAGGAAAATTCCAGAGGCCTGTGTATAGCAACTCATGTCTGGTGAACTAGGGGCCACAGCTGCAGAGGCGGGGACTCGGGAATGCAGGCACTGATGTGGGGACATCAAAGCAGAACATGGTCCAGCTTGAGCCAAGGAGGCCTTTTGCTGCTTGAACCCAGGGAAATGTTTTCTCTTAAGCCTTCTCCACTGCCTGGAGGATTCCCTTAGCTCTGATGGCAGCTGTAAGGGGCCGAGCTACAATGCTGAGGCCCATACAGGACCCTCTGCCTGGTGTGAGCTGCACTGCTTCTGAGTGATACGGGGGCCAGCCTGCATCCTGACCTAACACTGCCTGATCTCTTCGGTGAGGTGTTTAAGGACAGAGGCCTCAGGCTACATATGAGAAGCTTTCTGATAATCTGATCTGCCCAGGCCACAGAGGACTTTTCACATTTACTAAATGCGGGGCCCACACATCCTGGGACTTTTGCTGACATGTTCAAGGAATGGAAGGGTGTCTTGCCTTGCTACTATCTGAGATGCTGAATGAGTTTTAAATGGAATTGTCCTGGAAGCATTGCAGGCTAGGTGTGTAGTTCAGTGGTAGACACATAGCAGCCACAAGGCCCTGGGGTCAATACCCAGCACCCCAAGAGAAGAAAGCAGACAGAAGAATGGAAATGAGTTCAATAAAGTCTTAATCTACAGAGACTGTGTCAAGGGCGAACATGGTATCCTCTATTTAACCTTGAAACATCAGAGCTGAGAAGCAGAATGTCCTCTGAGGAGTTCCCAGAGAAAAGTAACATCTAACGCCCCCTTCATGCTAGGCTACTATTCCATTGGCATGGCAGAGGCTGGGTACAGGCTGCAACAGTTCCTTAGATGCTGGGGGTGGGACAAGAAGGAGGCATGATCTTGCTGGAGAATGAGTCTGAAACTCCCTTCTGGTGCCCTCTGGGCCAGCTAGGATTGTGCTTAGCATTGTTGTTTGCAAGAACAGAGCCAAGGATCCTGATGTACAAAGGTCAGATGGGGTTCAGTGTGCAGGGATTCTACCAGTCAGGGGAACCAAGGACCCTGCTGTATGAGGGTCACATGGGGTTCAATATGCAGAAACTCATCAGAAATGAGACAGTCTGGTATGGTGTGGAGCAAGATGGGAGCTGGGGGAATGTGGGAGACCTGGTGTGGAACTGAGTGAACCCCTTTGAGATTAGGTGATTTTGTCACAAAGGTGGCTGCTCTCTTTCTATACTTTCCCCATCTATGTGCCCTGTGACTTCTTCTATGTCCTTAAGCTGGAGTGGAAGCTGATGTCAGGACAGTAGGGAGTCCTCAGGAGTGTGGGATTTAGGGAAGGGTTTAGGACAAGCTCCAAATTCCTGCTGAGACCACATTGCCTCATCTACATTCCCTATAGTTTTCTAATAAAAAATTTACATGAGAAAAAGAGACTTAAGTATACCCCTGGATATATCTCTATATATGATCCATGGGAGGGGGGCTTTCAAAGAATCCATTTTCTTATTTCCAGATGGTCTTAGAGAGGAAGTCAGCCTACAATCACTTAGAAAGTAAAAGAGGGTACTAAAAATATAATTACATATAAATGTATATTTATATACCTACATAGTTAAAGTATTTGTTATCTGAAAAATTGGTTTTTATTATATTCTTGGGCTTATGAAGTAATTCTGCTAAATAGAATACATTTCTTGGGCCAGTGAGATGGGTCAGCAGGGAAAGGTGTCTGCTGCCAAGCCTGATGATCTGGGTTCGATCCCATGGCCTGTATGTTGGATGGAAAGACTCACGAGTTGTCCTCTGACCTCCATCATGGCTATGGCACCTCCCCATACATAACTAATAAGTAAAATGCAAATAAAAAGGATAACACTCCTTTTTATTTTTTATTTCAAAAGGACATCAACAACTATACACCAGGACTGTCTCAGGCAAGAGGAACAGCATGGCCACCCTGATGCCAATGGCTTTCCCAAGACCACACAGCTGGTGAGTAGTCAAATGGGCTTCAAAACTAATCTTCCCCTGTGATTTAATGTCATTGAAATTGAGGGGTAAAAATCCTGTATATCCACAGAATGTTCTCGAAATTCATCTTTTTGCTTAAGCATTTGTTTCTACTTAGGAACTGGAGTTGTCTGTTGGGTCATTTTCTTCCCCTTGTGCTTCCTCTCAGTCCGTATCTGCTCCTGCTGGCTTGGAGTCTGGGCTGGTCATTCCTTAGTCGACATATTGAGCAGGCTTCCTGTGGGAGACATTTGAAAGGATATGGCCTAGTGTCCTGTCCCTTTCTTTCTCTGTGACAGATATGATCACTAGGCCTGAAGACAGACTTTCCCTCTTCCTCCATCTCAGGCCCTTGGGTATTACTCACTGCCAATTCTCACATCCTTAACTTCTTAATCATTCTTTATTTTAGATGCTATGTTTGCCTTGACCTCATCCAGCTCTCACTCCATAGGGAATAAGGGACAGTTTATTGGAGCCAAATATGACTGACCATGGCCTTGGGAACACAGGTTTAGGTTGACACAGTAGTGACAGTATCATGAAGTTTCTTTTAATAACAGAACAAAGAAAGGCATAAATCAAGACACCTGTCAAATGTGCTGGTGGCAACACCAGGCAGGTGGGTTATAACAAAGTGGAGACATCTCTGCTATTGGTCTTATGCTATTTGATGACATCCACAGCCTTTGGGTGAAAGCTAGGGATCTGCTCACACATTCCAAAGAGGATTTTACCTGGTAGTTACAAGGATATTAGGCCAATCACAGAGGTGGACAATGTGTGGCTATTAAGAGGGCTAAATATAGCCCAAGGTCATTTAGCTCCTAACTGAAACATTGCATCTCTTACAATTGTAGGATCTCTGATCAGTGGATCCGTCTCCTAGAATGCATAGCACAGATGCAGCCTCATCCCCTGAAACTTCAGTTCCCAGCTCCAGCCCTTATCTGTGATCTGGAGATCAGACGTATGACTCTGCCTTGGCATGGGTATTACTTTCCTCTCCCTGACCCAGTCCAGACCTTAATCCATCCTTGGCTGTGTTCTCGTCACCCTGCCTCCACACCTACATTCACAATTTGACAGTCTTTGAGATTTAATCAACTAGTTCATTGAACAATCCAGGTGTATACCCACCTGATTTGAAGTGATTTAGTTTAATGAAGATAATCACATGGTTTGGGTTTTCTGGGGCAGCCCTAATTTCAAATATTCTGTGTCACTGTCCTCTCAAAATTACTAACACCCTAAAAGTCTTGATATTTTGGGAAAGAAACAAGTTCTAGATGGCCACAGATAGCTAAAAAACAAAGAGGGGGGTTTAAATTCCTATTCAGACACATGCCCCGCCTTTGCCTCAGGAGCGATAGGTCTATGCAAAAACCTTTCTCTTTGTTGCTTATGTGAGCTTAAGAGAAAGCTAATTTTCATCTGTCTCCATTTCTTGCTGAGTAGCCATGCTGTTTCTCCACCAGTAGCAGCACCTGGTACCATGTGACTTGTGACAACCTCCTTCACAGGGGCACCTTTCCTGTGAAGTCTTTCAGAGCTGGGATCCTATGTCCTGATTATGTCCTGGGTTAATGGGTAAATGATCTCAGCCCATCCTGGGCCTTGACTGTACCCTCACTGCAGATGGCTGCCTCCCCCATGCCTGATAGAGTTTAGACAGACTTTCTGAAGGCTTTCATCCCAAACCCAGCCCAGTCTGGTTCTCCCAGAAAGAGTGTTCTTCTTCTACACATTGGCCCCAGCTTCAGTCCTATTACTGTAGACGAGGTAAGATGCCAAGGAGAAAGACTATTTTGAATGCGGTGACCTGGCAGGTTGTGTGCAGATTTCTACCACAGGGTCTGAGAACCACATCCAGAGTCCTGTGGCCATTAGAACTGGAGTGGGCTTCCCTGAGATGATGGGTGCTCATCATGGCCGATGTTCTCAGAAAGCTTCTGCAGAACGGCCACCAGCATTCCCAAAGTGCGTTTGACCCCGCCATCTCTTCTGTTAGCAGCAGCCTTTACAGACTTGAAGAATGGGGGTAGAAGAAAGAGTAGGGTGTGAAGAGTCAGGCTTGCCTGGGTTCAGGTCCAGTGTCCTGATGCTCACCCGTGCCCTTAGTTCATCTTGCTTTCCCTGTGAGCGAAACAGGAAAAGACTAGTCACCTTGGATGAGTTGATGTGAGCGTTGAGGTACTCGATGTGGAAGAACTTGACTTCCATGTGAAATATTTTTGTGTGAAGAATCTTTATTAAGGTAGAACATCCACTCAGCTAGAACTTTTCACGATAAAGAATTATCCAGGGCTGGGGGTGTAATTCTGTGACTACATGAGAGTATGTTTAGTAAATGTGAAGCCATGGCTTTAAACCCCGACCCCTACCCCAAGGAAGAATCAATATTGAATAATCCCATTTATGCTGACTGACTTAGAAGCTGCCCCTCCTTGTGTACATTGTTCAGGACATGCCAGGACCGGCATATTTGTAATGAAATGCTCGGAGTCCTTGTGGCTAAACAATAGAGAATGCTTTTGAATGAATGCATGCTTTTAAGAAAATACTTAGAATTCTTAAAGCAAAATATGAGATGAATTAAAAAGGACATGCTTAGGCTTTGGCTACTCTCCTCAATTACTGAATAGACTATGCTTCAGAAAGGTTAAAGTTGCAGCAAGAGAGGCTGGAGTGGGATACAGGCCTGGAGACAGAGAGTCGGCATGGAGATTACCCTATTCAGCAGGAGCTGCCCATGGGAGGAGATGTTCTCCACGGGGATTACACGTGTGACTGAAACCTTTGCTCACTTAAATGTGCACCTAAGAAGTCAGCCCTGCACACTCTAAATATCTTGGGGTTTTATCTGGCACCTCTTAGCCTGGGTGCATCTGCCCTTTGGATAAGGTTGTAGGCAATGGTGTCCCTGGTATCACAAATTCCCTGAAGTAGAAGCAAGGTTTTGGTGCCTGTGTACACGCGTGCACTTTTATGGAGAAGATGATCCTAAATCACAAAATGGGTTTTGGGCTTTAGAAGTTCTGCGGATCATAGCCAGAATAAGCTCCCTAGCCAGGAGAGTTCTCTGCATAATTTATAAGGAGGCAGGGGTCCAGGCACTCTTGTGAACCTCTTGGGCTTCTCTGATGATGCTTAGCTGGGCTGCTTCATCAGCAAGACCTGCGTTGTGTTTGGTGTTTGGTCCCTCACTCTGGGGAGCTATAGCTTTTCTGTTATTCCTCTTCCCCTCTCTGGCCTACAAAGTCCTTGAAGCACTATAGATCCTGGTGCTATAAATCCTGAGTTATCTGCAGAAGGCTGACATGACTTTCACAGCTTCACAGATGGAGCAGGCAGTGTGTATGTCAGGCCACTCTAGCTACTCGCCTTCTAGCACTGAGTGGACACCTGTGGATGGCAGTGAGGACATTGGTGTGGCGAAATGATAGAGAAGAGAAATGATGACAAGGAAGCACCGCTTTCCAGAGGTTTTCTGTTCCTTGATCAAGACACATGAACAACTTACAATACAATCAATATATTGGAAACAACATATTAAGCCTGGAGTGGTGGTGCACACCTTTAATGGCCGTGCTCAGAAGCCAGAGACAAGTGGAGGTCTGTGAGCTCAAGGCCAGCCTGAACTACACAGCAAGGGCCAGGCCAGTCAGAACTAGAGTGAGACCCTGTTTTATAAAATAAGATGAATGAAATGATACAGAAATGCATTCATTCTCAGGACTCGGGGTATAGACCACTGGGTAACAGTGCTTGGTGTGCAAGCACGAGGATCTGAGTTCGGATGCCCGGTCCCCCTGTAAAAGGCTGACATGGCCATGCACATCTCTAAACCCCATTGCTCTTGGGGCAGAGACTGGGGCTTGCTGGCTCCCAATGTGAGACAGTCTCTCCAGGGACTCAGATAAAGATGGCAAAGCTGAGAGCTCAATGTTTGACAATGTCCTCCACGCATGCCATGTATTTGGATCATATCCATCCTCAGCTCCTCCCTCCACTGCTGATAGGCTCCCCCACCCCCATGCAAACCTGTCTCCCTCTCATCCTTCATGTTCTTCTGTTCTCTTCGGGAACAAATCAAGTCTAATTAGTACAGCATGCATGCACATGGATGTTGGGCCATGAATCTAGCATGGGCAGCCCACAGCTGTCATACCCCAGGAGAAAGATGACTAACCTTCTCTGAGTAGTCACAAACTGCCAATAGCTCCTCAGTTAAGGGTGGAGCTGCTGAGCCCCTCCCCTCCATGCCGGAATGTAAACCGGTTTGTTCTTGGGCTAGTCAATGAAGCTCTTGGGAGTTCAAGAATATGATGGAAGACAGTACTGCACAGCGTTCCTCCCCAGCCTCCAGCTCTTATGTTCTATCTAACTCCTCCTCTTCTTAAATGTTCCATGGGCCATTATTGGGGCTATTATAGATGTCCCATTTAGGGCTGAACATTTGGTAACCACTTATTCTTAATACTTGGGCCAGTTATGCATCCTTGAAGTAACTACTTCCTATTGGAAAAGAAACTCCTCTGACCAAGACTGAGAGCAGCACTAATATACGGGTATAAATGTGACTAAGGCAGTTTGATATGTCTACTCAGGAACCTGATAGCGGTGGGTTCTCCCTTAAGGTCTATGACCTCTTAGCCATGGACAAATGCGTAGTACCAGGCATGAAGTCCTTCTTGTCTAGTGATCTTCACATCTAAGCAGAAAGTACTTGTCTAGCCCCATAACAGGCATGCCAATATTTCACCAGCGGACACACACCTTGCCTGGTAGAGTTTTTTTTTTTTTATAGTAGCAGGTAGGGTCTGCTGCTGAGTAGACCCTGGATGGTTTTTCTCCCCCAGCAGCAGACACAGCACCTTCTGGCTCTGTGAAATCTAGTCAATAGGGAGGAAGCTTCCAGTTCCAGCTTGAGCAGCAGGTCTGAAATTTGATTTCCACGTGCAGCCCAGGCTGTTTTCATTGTTCAATTTTTTTTTAGGAATAAAACTTCAAACTTTCTTGATTGTCTAATTTACCCAGTCGTCTCTTGTCTCAGGCAAATCATGAGATGAGGGGTAAACCGTCAGAGCGAGAGTGCCTGGTGCTTACCGCAGTACAGCTTTAATAGCATTTAAATCTCACAACCACCATAGAAGGTAGGCATTTCATTATGCACATGACATAGAATAGAAACTGAGGCATAGGGTTAAAGTACATTATCCACTCTCCATAGCTAAAACCTTCTAGCGTTGCAGTTGAGATTTGTTCTCTAAGATACAGGGTCTGGGCTGGGGACTTCGTACTTAAGAGTGATATCTGTTCCCAGCACCCAGTTCAGGCAGTTGGTAACCACCTGCAGTTTCAGCTTTAGGGGGTCTGAATCCCCTTTTGGCCTCTAAAGGTACCCGCTGGCTGGTGGCATGTGCATACACATACATAGACATATAATTAAAAACAATAATCTTAGCTGGGCGGTGGTGGCGCACGCCTGGGCGGTGGTGGCGCACGCCTTTAATCCTAGCACTTGGGAGGCAGAGGCAGGCGGATCTCCGTGAGTTCGAGGCCAGCCTGGTCTACAAGAGCTAGTTCCAGGACAGGAACCAAAAGCTACGGAGAAACCCTGTCTCGAAAAACCAAAAAAAGAAATCTTAAAATGTGGGCTAAGAGGTCCCTTACCACACTGTGGTTTCTAACCAGCTGTCCATGGTAGGGCTCAGCTCAGTGGTAGAACACATGTACAGCATGTACAAGGCCCTGGGAAGGGAGGAAGGGAGGGTGGGAAGGTGAAAGGGAGGAGGGAAAAAGGGAAGAACTCCTGCCTTCTCATGACCACTGCTCCCTGGGCTGAAGTTTCTGATTATATTCATCTTGGCCTGCATATAAAGATCCTGATTAAGAGCATTGTCTCAGCCACTGGAGATGCTATCAATGGTTCCTCTTGACCAGTCTCTAATTCAGAAGGTTTGGTCCTAACTATCCTGTGAGAATTCCACTAAGCTTAATTTCCCGGTCCATAAGCTGTAAAGTGTGGTTCCTTTGGGGGGTGGGATTCATTTACAGACTCACAGGAGGGATGTCTCATGAATAAGTTGCTCCTTTTCTTTGTCAGTTTATGTCCCTATCTTTGGGGATGCATGGCTGTCTTAAATATCTGCAAAGAAAAGAAACTGGACCCAATGTTAGTGGCATACTCCCCTCCCCCAATACTTTAGCCATTTTTTTGTAGTATAGAAATCTTTATAATCCTAGCAGAATGATTTCTTGTGTGGTACCCTATTCAGAATGACATTATTAATATTAAAATATTAAATATTGTGACTCTCAAAAGGCTGTGTTTTGATCACACATCCACACTTTAACTGTGGCAAAACACTTCAAGATCCCTTCCAAATGTTGATGTAACCTTATAGTCATCTACCTACTCAGATACGGGTCACACAGGCTGACATTTAAAAAGATGCAACTCAACTAATTCTCCTGCCGTCTTTGGTATCAGTTACAAGGCAGCAACAATTTTCTGCCTCTGATGAATGCCCACTAGCAGGTATTCCAAGTAAATGATAATCCTTCCTTCCTTTTCTGCTGGGATATGAGGCCAACCTGCCATGAATTTTTAGACACGGGCTGGCATGGCTGAATTCATGAGTTCACATGGCCTCCACTGAGCCAGAGAGAGGTTCCACCCTTCAGCCAACAGGCAGGAGATTTATGGAGAGGCTGGGCTTGCTGCAACACCTCAGACTAGTGGAAGAGTGTGATGTGAGGTCATGGAGCATGAGGGCCAGCCATGGACACCAATTCATTGCTAATAAATAATCCTGCATGGCTTGGATACCTCTGTTCCCTCCATCCCCGGTTTCCCTATCTATGCAATGAACGACTTGAAGTAGTTGCCTAACGCCTCTTCTAGGTATTAATTTTCTGTGGTGCAGTGGCTTGCAATGATGAGCACAGGTGACGTTTACGGAGAGATCCCTCTTAAATACTTCATGTAGAATTAATACCAATTCATACGTTATTACTTTTCTTAGTGGCTTCTTGTTTCTCTTTAGAAGGAAAAGGGAAAGTGAACATAAGAATTTGTAAGTCTTTCTGTTCATAAAGCTTTAGCAACAACTTTCTGCCTCTGATGAATGCACAGTAGGTGTGTTTCTGGGTAAATATGCTGATGAGTGCACAGTAGGCATGTTTCTAGGTAAATATGCTGATGAGCACAGAGTAGGTGTGTTTCTGGGTAAATATGCTGATGAGCGCACAGTAGGTTTATTGATGGGTAAATATGCTTGTAAGCGCACAGTAGGTGCGCTACTGGGTAAATAGGAACCTCTCCTCAGGAAAAGTCTTGGTGGTGTAAGAAAATAACAAAATACAGAATTATTCTCCACTTGCTGGCATGGGCACCGGAGCTAGATTTTTGCTGTTTATAAGCTCTAGTTGATATAAAAGGTAATAATTGGATTTTCTGTATTTTACAACAAAGAAACAGATTTCAGAGATGTAAAGCCACCGCTGATGCCTAAACACATAAAGCAGGAGGAGAAATCGGTGGGGCCTGAGACTCAATGTAAGCCTTTAAGAGTATTGGAGCAGAGGGACACAGAAGCCAGTGTGTCCGAATATATGCAGTTGCTGTCCTGTTTTCTGGACAGAGGCTCCCTTTACAAGTGTGGGGATGAGGCAGAGCACGCACCGCTTCCCAGAGGCCAGGCAGGCAGCAGGGTGTCCATCTCTAAGTGGTTCACCTGCTCCCTAGACACTTGTCTTCATCTGACTTTGTGAGCTTGTGGACCTGAGCTTCACAGTTCTCCACTAATGGCCAAGTTTCTTTAACTTTTATATTAGTTTCTCGGGCTTGCCCAACTGGGTGGGAGGCTTTGAGTAGCAGGGATCTATTCTCTTATAGCCGTGGAGTCTAGATTGTAAAAATCAAGTGTGGCCGTGCTCCCTCCAAAGTCTCTTGGGGGAGAGTCTTAACTTGCTTTTTCCGGTCTCTGCTGGCTCCAGATGTCCTTTGAGGTTGGGTGGCCCTAGTCTCTGCCTCTCTGTATATTTGAGACTCAGCTCTCTCTGCCTGTCTCTTTAAAAGGACACCTGTTGTCGTTGCATTTAGGTCCTAAATATAGGATGATTTTTATCTTGGCTTTCTTTTAACCTCAGCAAAGACTATTTTCCAAATAAGGTTATGTTTACAGTTGGTGGGATAGGACATTGTCTTTTTGTATCCATTATTTGATTTTCCGTAGTTCTGGATGCTACTGGGGCTAAAGAAATCATTGAGTGTTGGATGGCATAGATGGGAGTAAGAGGGGCACAGGGAAGAACCATGTGTGGGGACAGGGGGCGGAAGGGGGATGTGCGAGAGGACAATCATCTTCAGCTATAGGCATGTATCAAGTATCTCCTCTGGGAAATCCTAGAGGACACGTCAGATGTCTGTGCCAGTACTCGGTCATAACGAAGGCAGAAACACCTTTTTTGATAACAACACAGCAAGTCCGGAATGCAAAGCCTTCTGGGACCGTGGGAACACTACATTGGTGACAGTTGGCAGGAGACTGGGATGGAGTGAATGGTGGATGGCGAAATGGCTTCAAGTCCAAAACATAGCCAGCAAAGGCTAGAAACATGGACTCTAGTAGGGCATGCCAAATATGTATTTATTCAGTGATAATGTCTATCGTTCATGGTGATTAGGAGGCACCATGAATTGAGTGCCTATTTAGAGGGGCTGGCCCATATGATTTTATTAACATTATCATGTTTACTTTTCAAAGTGCCCATGAAGTGGACTAATACCCTTTGGGGAATAATTTAGGGTCAAGTTTAACAACTCACTTCAAGTTTTGAAATCTGTCTGAGGTGAGGCTGCTATTCAAATTCTGTATTATATAGAGCTACTATTTCAATTTTGGGTTATATGAGTTTAGAGCCCATTATGGGTTGGAGATAAAGTTTTCTCCAACATCCCAAAGATTTGTGTGTTGAATGTTTGGTCTCCATTGTGTGAAGCTGTTGTGAGGTCATTGAACCATGAGAGCTCTAACATTGTCAATGACCTAATCTGCCCTGGTTTGGTTGGTTTCTGGTTGCTCTGATAAATGCCATGACCAAAAACAGCTCATGGAAGAAGTGGTTTATTTCATCTTACAGCCTACAGTCCAACATATAAGGGAAATCAAGGCAGGAAGTCAGTGTAGGAATCTGGATGCAGGAGCTGAAGCAAAGGCCGCAGAGGGATGATGCCTACTGGCTTGCTCCTCCTGCTCATATTCAACTTTCTCTCTTATACCCCCAGGACTATCTGGCAAGGGGTGGTACCACCCTTAGTGAGCTTCTCATATCAACCATTCATCAAGCAATATCCTCGCGAACTTGCACATAGGCCGGTCTGGTAGAGGAATTACTTCAGTTGACCCTTTTCCCCAGATGACCCTTACTTTTGTCAAGTTGACAAAATTAACTAATCAGTGTGGAACAGGTTCCCAGCTGAGTGGGTGTCAGGCAGCAGAAACAAGCAGGGAGAAGAAGGCTGCTGAATGACTGAGAAGTTCATAAAGAATCCATTTTGTCCTTGGTTCCTGGCCACCTCCTCGGTGGCTCTGTTTCTCTATCTACCCTGAGGTCAGCCCCTTTCCTACACCACACCAGTCTATCATGGTGGGAGTTTTTCCTAGAGGCCCATAAGCAATAGAAACTGCTTACCAGGGACTGAAACTCCAAGGCTGAAGTTCAGAATAAATGTCTTCTTTTCGTTGTTTTGTTTTTTTTTTTCCTGTGCTGGATACAAGCGATCTGTGTGTGAAAACAGATGTGCATGTGAGCGTCCATCAGGGGACAGAAAGGGGTGAGGCACTTGGCCCTCTCGGCTGATAAGCTGGGTCGGAATAAGGGATGATCACGGCATCACGGCATGTTTCTCTGAGCCTCTAGAACCACCTCTGAGTCATTCCCTCTCCCCTGTAAAAAGTTAAGCCTTGTGTGAGTTCAGAGTATCTCTCAGAATGAACTTATTAGCACTTTTGCTGTATAAATAAGTATTTTAATTTTTGTGGTGCACATTAAAGCTGGTGGATGGGAGGCTGTCAGAATTCTTAATTGTCATGAAATATGCTGCTAATAATCGGTCTTATTAAATCTAAATGAAATGCCTGTGTGCAGCCCTGTTCCAGCATCTTCCTCCACTTGCTGCAGCCTTTAAAAAAAAATCTGAAACAGCAAGCAGTCATTCTAAATCACTATCAAATTAACTATTTATGTTCCCTTTCACCAGCATCATCTTGCCCTTCTTCCGCCTCTCTACCCCACTCTCCTCAAATCTTACATTTTATGGGGACGTGATTAGTGCCGGGGGCTGGGAGGGACACCCGTCTCACACTGAGAGAAGGCTCCAGTTGCTGAGCAGCATTTTGTCTGAAGCTCTGGGGTGGGTAAGGAAGGGTGACTTCTGTCCCTGAAAGAGCAGGCCAGGCAGACACTGGGAATCAGGGAAGGTTGGGGTACAGGGTAACATTTGATTTTCCTCTCTTGGCCGGAGGCCAGTGACAAGGTAGCAGCTCATCCCCGCTTCCTTCAGATGCTGTGTGGAGGAACCGGCTCGCAAGACCTTATCTTTGCTTTGCTTTCTGGAGGCCGAATGGGAATTTTCCAATGCAGAGGTCTGAGCTGACGGGAGCTGTAGTGGCAGATACAAGACAATGCTATTTCAAACTGTATTAGCAGAATGTCACCCGTGACCTTCTGAGGAAGTGGGGAAACTCAGAGGGGGCTCCTTCTCTGTATCAACCACCTACCCTCCATTGTTGGGGGGGGAGCGCGACAGCAAATTAAAATTAGACATTTACTAGAATAAAATCAATGGACTAAGAAGGCGCTATGCCATGGGCTCGCCCTTTCCCTTAGCTGTCCAGTCCCCACCTGAGATCATGCTGAGACTGAACCCGTCCGGGAGCACCACACTCCAGGCAGCTGAAAATGGGGCAGTTGTTCAGCGAGAGCCTTTGCTCCCCATCATTTGCCTACACGTTCTAGGCCTGAAGAAGAAGCCTGGCTGTCACTTCCCCATTCCTAATAGGGGTGGAGTTGAAGCTGAACCTCTGGCAGGGCTGTGAGACTCATGAGCATTGCTAACCCTCAGTGTAGTGGCCTCCAGGTGGCCCTTTTCCAGTGTAGAAAAGATGTCACCACCCAGCCCCCAGCACTGATCATTTCCCAGGAACGTGAGCAGGATTGAAGCAGAAGCCATGGAGGAGGGCTGCTTGCTGTCTCTCGCAAAGGCTCCTGCTCACAAGGCTTTCCCACACAGCTCAGGGATTGATGTTGCCCATAGCGGGATTGGCTCTCCTGCATCAGTTAACAGTGAAGGCAATCCCTCCATAGACAAGGTCGCTGGCAAACTGATCTGAGCAATCCCTCCACGGAGACTCCCTTCTCAGGTGAGTCAGCCTGTGTCAGGTTGGCAGGTAACTAGGACAAGTATCCGACCCTGGAAAAGGCTTTCCAGTGAGATGACTGAGCTGGGTTTGAATGCCTCACCCACCCGTGCTGACAAGTGAGCTGGGGTGAGTGAGATAACACTTCTGGAATTCAGGTTTCCCATCTTTGTGATGGGGTCAATGCTGATCCCTTGCAGGATTAAATAAGAACATGTATGTGACAGTCTTGACCTATTGTAGCTGCCAGTAATTTTATCTTTCTTTTTCTTTTCTTTTCTTTTTTTTTTTTTTTTAATCTCCCAGACATCCCATACAATCAATAGAGGGCCAAGACTCTGGTTTATTTGGCACCATGGAACGCTGCCACGACAGAAGCAGAGGTGTTTGGGCCTGTGCTTGGCGCCACTTTTTTTTTTTTTTTGTAAACTGAGTTGTCATTTAACCGGAACAAACTCATTGTGTCAACTTCAGCTATTTTTATACCAGGGAGAAACATGCCTGTCGGCTCAGCACCGAGCCCCATCTCCAGCTGGGAAGGAGTGTTTCTAAGCAGATAGGAGGCAAAACCCACGGATGTGCATGAGTTTGAAAGGGTCATGTGATTGGGGTTAGTTCTCTTATCTGATCTGAATCCAAGGTACCAGGAACCCAGAGAACACCTGTGCAACCCTTATTGGTAGCTAGCTTCCAAACGTCCCAAGTCCTGGTTCTTCAGATCTAGTGTCCTGGAAGGTCCCCACTCCACCTGTCCAAGAAGTCTCCTAGCAGAAGTTTCTTTGGGTCATTCATTTGTCAAACATTTATGTGCAAGTTCCCTTTCATGCTAAACCTTGGGGCATGACAATGACCAGTACAGCACTGAATAATGCACATGTCTGCAAAATATATTGATTTGCATCGAAATGATAGAAAAACCACATTGAAATGTGTACAAGAACCAAGCGACAAACAGAAACTGCTGCATGTCAACATATGCAGAAATGGGTCTACTGTCAAAATATGACCCTGTCAGGGAGAGAGTAAGGTTCTAGGGGAAATCAACTGTCCTGTGTGGTGACAGGATAGAACTGTATTGTGCTGTAGAGCAACTGGGTCTAAATCCTGACTTAGGAGTCTAGAGACAATAGGTTTTTTTTTTTTTTTTTTGTGCTTCGGTAACCCCCTGTTACCGAAAAGAGTGTTTTAGTCGTCAGTTGTGGCTTTGTTTAAAAAGTTAGCTTAGAGGAGAAAGGGTTTGTTTCAGCTCACAACTCTAGGTTACCATCCATTACTGTGGGTAAGTCCAGCAATGGAAGCTTGAGATAGTTGACTATGGCACAGCTACAGCCAAGAGCAGAGAGAAAATAAATGCATGACTCTTCACTTGCTTGCTCATGCTCTATTTCTCTACTTGTTCACAGTTTAGGACTCCCAGCCAAGGGGTTGGTGCTACCCACAGCGGGCTGCGTTTTTTCATATCCATTGGCTTAATTAAGACAGTCTTCCAATTAAGGTATGTCCACAGGTCATCCCAATGTAGACATTTTCTCATTGAGATTCTTTCACTAATTCTTGATTGTGTCCCATTGTCGATTAAAGCTATCAGAGTCTCACTGAGAAACCCTATCTTGAAAAACCACAAAACAAAACAAAAGAACTGGGTGGTGGTGCATGCCTTTAATCCTAACACTCAGAAGGCAGAGGCAGACGGATCTCTGTGAGTTGGAGGCCAGCCTGGTCTACAGAGCAAGTTTCGGGACAGGCTCCAAAGCTACACATGGAAACCCTGTCTTTAAAAAGCTAAATGGAATCTTCTAGTTCAAGACCTGATATACACCAGGGGTTTAGTGTTTGGAGGTTGGAAGTATTGGGAGAGGCTGCAGACAAGGCCAGAGGCTTCAAGGAAATCTTGAACCAGACCAGATGAGGCAGCCCTGCTTATGGCAGGTGGCTTTCCTATCATACAAGTTAAATTGAATGAAAAGTCTCCAGAGAGATTTCCATGTGAACTGACATTCTAGATCCTCTCCAGGGTATTTTAGTTGCTTTACTTGGCTTTCCACATTGTTTGTTTATTTGTGTGTGTGGTATATTGTACTGGGGATCCAATACCAGTCCTCGCACAGTCTAGGCAAGTGCCCTACTACTAACCCATACCTGCAGCCCTTTGGTTAACTTTGTTCCTCTTTTGCAATATGGTCTCATTAAATTGCCCAGGCTGGCCTTAAACTTTCCTTTTAGGCTGACCTTGAACTTGTGATGTCCTGCCTCAGCCTTTTAAGTAGTTGCACCATGAGATCTGGTTTAGGGTTTTTGTTAGCCGAGCATTAGTTTCATCTTTCCACTGCCAAGGGTAAGCTTTTGTTGTTGTTGTCCCGATCGCCCAATGGACAAAAGAATCAGGAAGTTTATGGTGGAAGTGAATTAATCAGGAAGCTTTGTCAACAGCATTTCTAACACATTCTCTCTCTCTCTCTCTCTCTCTCTCTCTCTCTCTCTCTCTCTCTCTCTCTCTCCCCCT